>NW_027645721.1:0-154432 GCF_949357685.1 Gobio gobio
TGCTGCCACCTACTGGTGGTTTAGTCTCATCTTTCCAACATTTCTTATTTGTATCTTAAAAAATATTTAAAATAATCTAATAACATTATTTAATGCAGTTGTAATTTTTCAGTGTAAATTGTTTAATTTTATTGGTAACAGCCTATAGTGTATTATTCTAATTTAATTTATAGATTAAATTTAAGAATATAAAAGGAAAACTGAAGCATAGCCTATATTTAATAAGATTATCGAAAAATTATAAAAAGGTAAACATATCACAAATATACATATTTAAATATGTCAAAGCTGATTGAACACTGGTGAGAATATTGCTTCAGAGGTCCCCGTTTTACAGCTCGTTCAAAACAACATATACATAACAACAACGCATTTACATTGCAAAAAAGTGTTGTGATTCTTTCACCAGCAGATGGCGCTGTGAGCTGCGCTGACTCTACTTGGTCGCGCGCACGCAGCTTCATGATGAACGTCACCGAGAGCAGAGCGCCATTATCGTCAAATATCAAAAGAAACATCGTTATCACTTTCAAGGTAGTAACATACTAACTATTCATGTTAAATTAAAGTAATACTGTTTGCATGTGCTCTATAACAGATCCTCAACGGGGTGCGGGATTGTTTTGTCCCCAAAAGTTCCAGTCACAAAGCAGTGATTACCACACATCTTAACTAGCCTATATATATGTGTGTGTGTGTGTGTGTGTGTGTGTGTGTGTGTGTGTATATATATATATATATATATATATATATATATATATATATATATATATATATATATATATATATATATATATATATATATATAAACTAAACAATTACACCTTACCCTAGCTCACAACAAATACATGTGCAGAATACACACATACTTAAATACATGCTTAAAATGAGCCTAAAATGCAAAATAACAAGACCAATTAAAGTTAGTAACAGTTATTTCAAGCACAAACGTAACAAAACATTTGAAGTAAAAGAAAAAAAGTAATTTATACAGTATAAACTCGTGAAAATGAAGGTATTAAATACAATTATATTTGTTAAATAGTTTTTTTTCCATATTTATGTTGTTTTATTTGTGTAATGTGTTTTTGTTAAATCATGTTCTAATATTGTTTTGAACGGCTTGTGATTTACAGTGGTGGTTTTTACTATGAACTGTTTTCATTGTTTGATTGTTTTTTTGTTTTGTTTTTGCGGGTGCAGTGAATTGTATTAAAACCAGACCAAAAATCGTAATAATAATAAAACTAAATCATAATAATTATTAATGTTAATAATAATATAGGGAGCCCAGCCCACAACGACAACAAAAAACATTCAAAAATATATTGTCCCTGTTTTTAATTAATAGACAGGCCTAATAACAAATGAGATTTCTGAAATGAGAATGTCCAAGTTTCCATTTCAGAAATCTGGTCACCTTACTCTGCATGCATCAAAATGTGTTGCTAAATACTTTTATTTATTTGTGTTTTTTTTTACTATATTTTTCTATATTATTGCATATGAATAAAAAAAAAAAAATTAAATAATGTTTCTTTGTATTAGTTTAATGGTGAATTTTTTTTAGTTCTTATTATTTCAACTTTTTTTTATGGTATTAAAATGTATTATGAAGCCCATAATACATAATTTTATATTTTATAATACTTAATACTTAATTTTATTCAGAAGCCCAAACTGGGCAAAAATGTGTAATTTTTTGCACCTGCTGATATTTATATTGTCAAAACATTAGATGAAATTCTGATAGCTTGTAATGTCAGTCAGTGAGATCTTTATAATAGTCTTAAAATGCATATAAATATCTGTTGTCACTCTATATTCCCCAATAATGTCTTAGTAAGATTATATTGAAATGCTTTCACAATCTATGCTCTTTAGTTTTTGATGACTGAGAGATGAACAAATAAACTCAAAAGCCTGATGGATCATATTTGATACTCACATTTTAACATGGGTTTCCTAAAACATTATGTATGGATAATCAAACTATTAATCAGACAACAGTAGATTGTGTGCAGATGTTTTTTCAGCAAAGTTTTAATTATGTTTATCATGATCAAAGAGGCCTTAGAAATGTACATATCAAATATTATACAATAGGCTTTATAGGGTTAATAATATTAATATCTCTCACTCAGGGCTGCCAAACCCCTGCTCTTATCGATACAATTAAACTCGCTTTCTGTCGTTTATCAGTTGATGCTCAGGGTCTGGGGGAGTAAGGAGGAAGCATCCCAACTGGAGAAGTGCGAGGCGGCTGCTCTCATTGTGGAGGGAACAGCTCATCAGCTAATGTCGTCGGATGGAGAAGTTGATTGATCCATACCTAGGAAACTTCAGTGAGGTCTTGTGTTAGCAGATTGTTTGCCAAGAATATAAGCTACCGTGCATTGGGGTGTTTTCTGCCATTTCAGGTTGAGTTTATTGAGATCCATGCCCTCCAGTCAGACCAGGAGGAGATAGACAGCCGGTTGTGCTCCGCCTGCATCATGCCGTCAAGCTGGGATTCAAGTCGGCAGTAGTGAGGACCCTGGACACCGACATCTTCTTCATCCTTCATCCTGCATCACGCTGACACCATCAACCTCGTCATCTACCTCGACACTGGCATGGGCCGCCACCGTCAGCTGGTCAATGTCCCAGAGCTGGCCACTCCTCTTGGGCAGCCGTACTGCAGCAGCTGCTCGGCTACTGTGTGTTTAGTGGTGAGGACTGTACCAGCACCTTCAAAGGCAAGGGCAAGGTGACACCGCTCAAAAAGCTCCAGAAGAACCCCAAATTTCAAAAGGCTTTCAGGTTGGTGGATGAATTTTAGACAGTTGAATTTGAATGTATTGAATATAATATTTGGAGAGAGCAAACTTAGCAATTATCCCATCAATCTTCCTCCAGTCAGCTGTGCGATGAGTGGAAGGTGAAGTTGGAAGTGCAGGAGCAGCTGGAGGTTTTCACGTGTGTGATGTACAGTCAAGCATGTGAGACATCAGTCAAGCCGGTCAGGAGCAAGATGCTCAAGAAGATTGTGGGAGAAGACGAGACCCTCAGCATTAAGTCGAGAGTCGATTTTGCTCGCCTGCCCCACTGCCAAGACTCACTCATCCCTCACATCCAGCGGGCAAGCGGGCAGCTGAGCCGATCTTCCGGAGGCCTAAACCCTATGACGAGGGTCAGGGGTGGGAGAAGACGGACGGAGGGATTTTGGAGCCTGTCTGGTCTTGTGGACCAATTCTGGCCCCATCTCTCATCGACCTGTTTGCTGATGATGATGGAGAGGGGGAAGAGGATGAGGTGGAGATTGATGATAAACAACCATGATGATCATTGATCCATTTAATAGTGATCAATTTAATAACCTTGCAATTGTTATAACAGAATAAATTAGATTTATACGGCTAAATTTTCAACACAAATAGCAAAAGTTACATCATAATGAGCCTAAATGTGCTATTTGCCTGTTTTTCACCAATAGAGTGGTTGTACCATGTCAATGACCTTTCCATTTGATTCCTGGTGTCCGAATTATATTAGCAAGTGGGTTCATTTGTCTCTGTATGTTGTGTGGTTTAGGAGTTAAGATGGCCGCCAAACGAACCCCATGGGACATTAGTTGACCTCGGCAACGGCAAAAATTCTTAACAAGAAACCATTAGGGTCTCAAAAAAACAGGTTACAAAAAACTGCCTAGCGGATACACGGGAACCCATTTCTCCTGCTAGACTACTTGATTATCAAAGTTTAACAAAGTGAAACATTTTACTCGAAATCACACGTTTTATGTGTAATTTGACATGTAACGTTACCAAAAATGTCAGATTTAATCTAATTCTTTATGATTTCAGTTAATACAGGTGGAGCTGGCAAAGGTGGAGGGTTTCTAAAATCGCGCTGCAACTACAGCAAATGCTAACAAAGCATTTGAAGGTTGAGCATGACAGCTCATTGGCTACTGATACAGCAGGAACCAATCAGATGTGCTCTAAAGAGAATGATGTGATTGCAAGCAGATTGAGTTAAAGGTGCAGTAAGCGATTTTTGAGAAACACTGTTGATATTTGAAATCACCAAAACAAACACGCCCCTACCCAAAAGGATCACACCCCAATCTTGATAGCGCCACCCCCAACTTCACAAACACGCTATGGCGCACAAGCACCTCCCCCCTCATGAGTGGACACGCCGATTGGCTACAGGTGTGTTTTAGTGCTCGGTCCGATCCACTTTCAACAGCGTTTCTCAGAAAATACGCTTACTGCACCTTTAAGGAGCTATCAGCCTGCGCCATCTAGAGTTTCAGGACAGAACTTTTTATTCGTTTTTGGGAAACTATTCCTATGAGCTTCAAGATTGACCTAAATCATTCTCAAGGCCAAAGTATGCAGGATTTACATGTTTACAGTCTGGTACAAATTGTGGTTTTGGTCTATACGGCTAATTTTGCCCTTCATGACAACTGTGAGGGGGGTGAATTTTTTTATAACTCATTCATTTACATTATATAAAGCATTAAAGTTCTGCATAATTAAGGGCGTGGCCACTTCGAGTGACAGGTGGATTGCCCCTGCTGTTTGTCTGCTGTCCGTTAGCTCCACCCACTCCACCTGTTAGCTCATCTTTAGCCCCTTTTCAGTTATCCGGGAGTGACATGCTGTCAAGATGGCAACGGCCGCACTTTAGGCTTCAGAAACCTATGGGTGATGTCACGGACACTACGTTCATATTTATTTACAGTCTATGTGTGGCAACCGTGCCCTGGGTGCGTCGATTCACTAGGCAGTCGAAGAAAAACACATTGCCCTGGCTAAATGAAGAGTGTAGGATACTTATGAAGGAAAGAGATCAATTATTGAAACAATCTTTAAAATCAGGTCTTTCAACAGACCGACAAAAATGTACCTCATTAAGTAATAAAGTAAAAAAAGATAAACTAAAGCCAACTTCTTCATCAATACTATTGAAGAGGCAAGAGGAAATGGGAGGAAGATATGGCAAACCATCAACAAGCTGATTGGCAGAAAAAGTTGAAAATTAACACTGAATTAGTTACAGATCCAACCATCATATCTACGGAACTCTTTCTTTCTAGACTCTGTTTATGAAACAACTCAACTTTTTAATTCACCTAGCTATTCTATTTGCTCCATTAATTATGCACAGCCGATTTCTATTTACAACAAATAACTGAAACAGAAGTAGCATCAGTGGCTTAAAAAATTCTAAGGCCATGGATATCTATGGCCTTGATACTAATTTTCTAAAAAGGCACAAAGAGACCCATTCATACAGCCCATGACATATTTCATTAATCAGTCCTTAAAGGGGTGTTGAACTGAGAAATCAACTTTCCCTTGAGCTTTTGATATATAAAAGGTCATGGTAATATAAGAATAACCTGTAAGTTTCAGAGCTGAAAACTTCCAGTGTGTGTGTGTCCGTGTCCGCGAGAGTGTGTGTGATTTAATCATTGTGTTTGTTTGATATTTTGCGAGTCCTCTGAGCATTTCCCCAGAAGATACCCATATGGACTGACTGAAGCTCATTAAATATGCAAATCTTATCCAATCCTAGCCGTGGGCGTTTACTTCCAAGTGTTCAGTGCGGCACGCCCATCAAATCCGAGTGTTTTTCAGAGAGCCTCAAAACCAAGGCAGAAAATAGCCTATTACTTATTCATTATGATGTTTTTTAATGTAAAAACCACACAAACGTCATAAGTTGACCTCAGATAACAGTATAAAAAAAATAAAAAAGCCAGTTCATGACCCCTTTAAGACAATCCATTGTGCCATCAGCTTGAAAGATGGCCCTGGTATAGTCGAAAAATGGGTGGCTAAACTGATTCAACATCTCAATACAAGCAATAATTTATTCCACCCTATGGGATTTGGGTTCAGGGTTCAACTGTGTGTTTCTGGGAAAGGTTAAAGGCTATCTAGATAAGAGTTCTTATGTTGGTGCTGTCTTTATAGATCTAAATCGAGCTTTCGATACTGTTAATTACAAAGTTCTTTTATCTAAATTAACATATTTCAATTTCTCTGAACAAGCTCTTAACTGGATAAAATCATTAGCCTGGCGTGGCCATACTCAATTCTAGTCAGAATATGAGTCTGGTACCGCTCCATTGAGCTTTGATTATGGGGCGTGTTTCAACCGAGCCAGGAAAGACCTCAATTGGATAGACCCACAACCAATCAGAGCAACGGAGCGACGCGTAACGTTAGTTGTCAAATGTCAACAGAACTCAACTGCACTGTGTTGCCAAGTCCGTGTTTTTCTCCATGTCCGCGGGTTGAAGCGACCCCAATTATGTGATTATATAAACCCAGGAATGCGAATTTTAGCAGGCAACCTTGCCAAAATAACATATTTTGCCAACCAAACGCCATTTTTTTCCGGAGAACACCCCGGAAAGTTATTGTTTTGGGCTATAGTTTTGAGTAGCAATTGTGCGCGACATTGCAAAAACACTTGGAAACCCTGTCTGCACGCACGCTGGATTAAGTAACGTTACAAGAAAAATATGAGTGTAAACGATCTTTGCCAGTAATAAAATAATTTAAGGATACACAGAGTACTTACCAACACGATCATCGTTTCTGAGAGAAATAGTGAAGGTGAATGCATATACGAACAAGTTCTCCGTTTAGGATAAGAGCAAATTCAACCCAAGAGCCTTCGATGATGTGGATGATTACGTTACTGTTGATCATCTGTCCATCATCGTCTCAAGCCCGCCCTGACAATTTCATTGGTCCAAACTGTTTCTGTTCGGGCATAATTACTCCTCTATGGAGCGAGTCCAGACCGAATTGCCCGAGCAAAAAAAATTGTGGGCGGGGCTAAATTCGGCTGGCATCCAGGCTATAAAATCATACCTATCCAGTAGAAAGCAACGTGTTTGTGTTAATGATTCAAAGTCCCCATTCTGTGAATGTCCAGTAGGGGTCCCCCAAGGCTCCACACTTGGTCCAATCGTGTTTACACTGTATATAAATGATCTGCCAGAGGCATGTCAAAATGTTGATGTTCAGATGTATGCAGATATGCTGTAATCTTTACACATGCTAAGAACTACCAAGAGATAGCATCCACACTTACATCTGCAATGGCTCACTAAGTCATGTCTCTAGTACCTAAACATAAACAAATGTTCTGTATGGCGTTTACTAAACAAAATATGAAGGTATCACATTCTAATGCCCCTCCGCTTCATGGCTTCTTCCAAAGCGGTGGTAGTACACGCAGAGGTGGAAAAGGGGTTTCGAGGGAGGACGGAGTTCCAGCTAAAAAAAAAAAAAAAAAAGGTTCAATTTTATTTTATTTTTAATTAAAAGGATTTGTATATTTTAGCAACTCAATATTCTACAATATAATAGCCACATATACACGTAATGTAATGAATAATAATAAAGAAGTAGCAGAATATTTTGTGATAAAGGCTGCACAATGTCAACTTTTCTGATTGGCCAATACCGGCAGACTGCAGCCAATGGAAATGCTTCTCCATTGTTACGTGCTTGAGGTAAATTATCTGGAATGATGAACTGTGATTTTTTACCCAAAACCCGTTACTTTAACTGTTCTGAATTAGGATATATCTGGATCAATGTGCACTGACCGCCACAGTGTTCTTGTCAGAGAACTCAGAGTCATGGATAGATGATAGCCTTTTAATGATTGCTTTGTATCAACACATGGACATGTGGAAGGTTGATCTAGAACAGTTAAAGAGAAATAATAATTAACATATAAATCACTTAAGTGATATAAATAAACTCAACATAAAGTGTCTTCATCCTCATTCAAGTGATAGCGATCGCTATATTAAACTTCAAAGGATTGACGTCAATGATTCAGCGCATAACTCACGTGAGATAAATAGATTGCATGAATATAAATGAATAAAACTTATAAACAGTATCTGCAACGAATACACTTGTAATACAACATTAATATTCAAATAACACTGGACTTACTTGTACGTTACTCATACAATGTCCTTAAAGTGCGAGCAATCCAGCGACTAGCGCTACGCATATTCTCAGTCTACTAAATGAGCGTAAGCTGCGCATGTTGCGCAATATTTTGTAACGTGCAGCGCTGATTCTGCGCGCATCTCCGGTTATTATGCTGAACATGGAGAATTCACAACATTAACAGATGCCATAACAGAAACTTTGAAATGATAAAGCTGTGTTAACATGCCTGAAATGATCCTGTCTATAAATATAATAATAATACATAAATGGTCATCTAAAAATGATTTCCCGTCTTTCCCGAAAAGAGCTTGAATTTCCGTTATATCGAGTGAAATCAGATCCAGAATCGCACACTGTAATTCAGAAATGCATGCGAGATATGCACAAAACACACACAAATGGCGACCCATGCTGGTCAAAATTGGAAATGCAATGAAAACACAGGCCAAGCATGTAATGATACCTGGAAAATAAAATAAGGATTAAAAGGGATTTAAGGTAATAAAGAAAAAGAAGAAGAAGAAAGAAGTAAGAATGGTAAAAGCAGTTCTAGTCTAATTGTAGCCTAGATGTGAGGTAATCCATTTAGGCTGAACTCTTTGCTAATAGTATTTTATTTAAAATATGCACACATTCAATATTCACTATGTCAAAAGTGCAAAACGTGTCTTATAAATTCCATTAAAAAAAAAATGAACAGTTTACATCACTGTATTATTACTGTGGGTCGTTGAATACATCTATCATAAACAGTTGTCAAATATTAAATGTTTAGCTACTTATATCTCACCACGCACCCCAAAAATGATAAGAGATGTTTCTATTGTTATAATAATGATTGTCTAAAATGTCTACACATAAAGGTAAAAATAGTATTATTTTAATTTTAAAAGTGTTTGTTTTCCAGTAGATGGCAGCAATCCTCCACTAAACCAAAGCACATGTTCACTTTATCATCATGAATGAAAATGAGAAATGTAGATATTTTTTAAAAGTGGATTTTAAAATGATGCCATTTTATATAACTGTATTAATTTGTGCACAACTTTACAGTAAAAACATTAATAAAGCTTTCTGATATTACAATGTGTGTGGTGGTGTGGTTACGGCCCTGCTTGTCTTGTGTTTTTTAGCGGGCTTTGCTAATGAGGCCAATTAGAGAGAATTATTAATATATTTTTTTTATAACAAGGGTTTATCAATGATGCGTAGGCTATATTATTGAACTAACCGAAGACAAAATGTAGAATTCAGAAAATAATGTAGAATGTTTTTTTTCCAAAAAAATATACTGTAACAAAAGCCTTGTTTGTGTAACCTTTTCCCACACAAGTTTGAAATGTTCCAAATGACCCCCAGACATTTTTTATAATAGGTTTGTGTGAATATTGTTTTAAGTTCACTTGGAATTGATATAGCTTTTATTTATACAATAATGTTGAATGTCTATCATTAATGTTTTAAAAGAAGAAAAAAAAATTCAGAGACATCGGTAGCAGTTTTCATAAAAATGTGTCATTACAACAAATATTTCAAATATACTGTCTTTAAGTTGTTTCTACATAAATTTGGAGAGTAACTGTGGAATTATTACAATGAAAAAATATTAAAAACGCAGATGTTGAATGTGCGATTAATTAGTTACTTTTTTTAATTGATATATATATATATATATATATATATATATATATATATATATATATATATATATATATATATATATATATATATATATATATATATATATATATATATATATATCCATCCATCCATCCATCTTCTTCCGCTTATCCGGGGCCGGGTCGCGGGGGCAGCAGTCTAAGCAGAGATGCCCAGACTTCCCTCTCCCTAGACACTTCCTCTAGCTCTTCCGGGGGGACACCGAGGCGTTCCAAGGCCAGCCGGGAGACATAGTCCCTCCAGCGTGTCCTCGGTCTTCCCCGGGGCCTCCTCCCGGTTGGACATGCCCGAAACACCTTCCCGGGAAGGCGTTCAGGAGGCATCCGGAACAGATGCCCGAGCCACCTCAGCTGTCCCCTCTCGATGTGGAGGAGCAGCGGCTCTACTCCGAGTTCCTCCCGAGTGACTGAGCTTCTCACCCTATCTCTAAGGGAGCGCCCAGCCACCCTGCGGAGAAAGCTCATTTCGGCCGCCTGTATCCGGGATCTTGTCCTTTCGGTCATGACCCAAAGCTCATGACCATAGGTGAGAGTAGGAACGTAGATTGACCGGTAAATCGAGAGCTTCGCCTTACGGCTTAGCTCTTTCTTCACCACGACAGACCGGTACATCGACCGCATTACTGCAGAAGCTGCACCGATCCGTCTGTCAATCTCCCGTTCCATCCTCCCCTCACTCGTGAACAAGACCCCTAGATACTTGAACTCCTCCACTTGGGGCAGGAACTCTCCACCAACCTGAAGTGGGCAAGCCACCCTTTTCCGACTGAGGACCATGGCCTCGGATTTGGAGGTGCTGATCCCCATCCCAGCCGCTTCACACTCGGCTGCAAACCGTCCCAGTGCATGCTGAAGGTCCTGGTTAGAAGGGGCCAACACGACAACGTCATCCGCAAAGAGCAGAGACGAAACCGTGTGGTCCCCAAACCTGACACCCTCCGGCCCTTGGCTGCGCCTAGAAATTCTGTCCATAAAAATTATGAACAGAACCGGCGACAAAGGGCAGCCCTGCCGGAGTCCAACATGCACCGGGAACAAGTCTGACTTACTGCCGGCAATGCGGACCAAACTCCTGCTTCGGTCATACAGGGACCGGACAGCCCTCAGCAAAGGACCCCGGACCCCATATTCCCTCAGCACCCTCCACAGGATGCCGCGAGGGACACAGTCGAATGCCTTCTCCAAATCCACAAAACAAATGTGGACTGGTTGGGCAAACTCCCATGAACCCTCCAGCACCCTGTAGAGGGTATAGAGCTGGTCCAGTGTTCCACGACCAGGACGAAAACCACACTGTTCCTCCTGAATCCGAGGTTCCACCATCGGCCGAATTCTCCTCTCCAGTACCCTGGCATAGACTTTCCCGGGGAGGCTGAGAAGTGTGATCCCCCTGTAGTTGGAACACACCCTCCGGTCCCCCTTCTTAAAAAGAGGGACCACCACCCCGGTCTGCCATCCCAGAGGCACTGTCCCCGACCGCCACGCGATGCTGCAGAGGCGTGTATATATATAACTGCCTTATAACTAGATTCACCTTTACATGTTTAATTGTTCATTTTCAAAGCACTAAACTGAGATGTACAGTAACCATCCAAAACATTCAACAGATTTATTTAACCTGGGGACAATTTATTTAGAAGGTTTTTGTGACCTCTTGAACTGCAACTAAAAAACAACAACAACAACTTTCGGCCATTTCCACCACTGAGTACACAGGCCTCTGTGAAAGGGGACAGTGTGATACCATTTAGGCGCACCACTTTTGGACAAAACGTATTGTCAGTAATAGGCAGAAAACTCTGGAATAGTTTGCCCCTTCCAATAAGAGAATGTCCTACATTGAAAACCTTTAAAACTCACTTAAAACAGTTGCTTCTAGAAAACCAGACATGTACTCACACATTTATCACCCATACATTTTCACTGTTTATTGAATGCAGTATAGAGGTGGATGAACAATGTCTTTGCCATTATGTGTCTTTTTGTTTTATCAATGTACATGTCATTATTATGTGTATATTTTACTCTATAGTGAATGAATGCTGTTTGATTGTGGGCTGTCTTCTTGTTAGTCTTATGTTACCTGCCTAGGGACTGCAGATGAAAAGTAGTTATTTTGACTAATTCTGGCATATTTACATGATGTATTTTTATACAACAATGTTAATTTATATGCATAATCCCTATCAAATAAATCAATAAAATAAAAATAAATAAAAGAAGTGTACTTTGCAAGGCTGTGCGTTCAACAAACAAATGATACTTTTATTCAAAGGGGTCATCAGGTCACATATAAGACACTATTGTCAGGATGTACCAGCGGACAGAGGTGTAAAATAAGTGACAGGGACAAAAATGCACAGTCCAGAGTTGTTTTAACTCCCAAAGTGGAAAAATATAAATACATACAGTGGCAATAGTGAAGACAGAAAAATAATCCAAATATAATACAGAGGAAAATACATTTGCAATACACGAATGTAAGTTGGCTATGCCGATGTACAGGACCAAAAAACACAAACGAGATTGAATCTCTCCACACTCCCTCCCCTGCCCCTAAAATGGCTGCCTCTTTTATAGGCTTTGGCTCCTCCTATTTTTGGAACATATCATTTTAGGGGAAAACCTATAAGTTACAAACAGGTGACAAGACATAAACAAACAAACCTTCATGACATTTCAACTCTACATCATATATTATTTACATCTATTAACATGTACAGAGCTCAAAACAATAAAGACAAAACATACATCCCAGGCTCTCTCCCTCCCCTATGAGGTCAGAACCCGATGGAGTAATCTTTGATGAGCAAATGCTAGTTTAAATATGGCTACTTTCCATGTGTACTGGTGTGGCATGTGAGAGGTGTGATGGAAATATTTTATATAATGGCCTCAGAAATGGTCAAAGGGTTATTTAGCATGACATTACAGAAAAACGCAGACTAAGGATGTTCAGGTCAAAGACCATGTAGACTTAGCCAAAAAGGTGCAGTCATATGTGTGCTCATGTGTGTTTGAGTAAACGCTAGCGATAGTAGCTTCTCGACGGGACGCCGTCACCTTACTTCGGGAGGGGAATTACCTCAAAGTATTGAAATTGTGTTCGATGTATTCGAGAAGGGAATTACCTCGAGATACTGTAGTTTTATATTAACAACTGGGAGTTGTTTTGAATTGTCCGTGGTGAAGTCAGATAAACGGATTGAGAATTTCCGCGACAGAGGTGAACCAGAAGGGATGTTTAGCTGTTTGAAAAGCGTTGAAGTTAAACTGATAACTGAATGAAATGAAATAAACTCTTATGGTGTAAAGTATTTTTGGTGTTCCTCTCTGTGTAATGATATTAGAACCGCATGCGTCACTGAACATTAAACATTTAAACAAATTCCAGCATTAAACAAACAAAACAATGAAACTAACAACTTGGGACGATGAACGGGATGTTACAACACCGACATCGGGGCTACAAACACACGACTACATCAGGATGGTACATTTTGCCGGCATTTATGCTGCGTTCCAGGCAAAGTCACGCCGAACTCATTTACAAACATTTCTATCACCAAAGGTGCTCACTCCTTGCTTATTTGAGGGAAACGGAGGAGAAAAACGGCCCATAAGGCAAGAGAAGCTGTTGTACCTTTTATTTTACGTTATTTGTATATTTGGAAATGTATTAGGTATTATTTTATTCTTGCACTCAATGGCCTGAAAACGAGCTAACGCTAGAAAAGCTGCTGATAATGCATAACATTTGCAGATAAATAACGTTAGAGCAATACCTTATTTTAAAAAACGATTTGGGTTTTAATGTACGACTTTCATAAACACCGCATCCGTAGGGGCTGCCATTGTTGCTTCGCGGGCTATGTGACGCCAGAGCTCGTAACTGGGAGTACATCGATCTACTACGAGTTCACGGGTGGGAAGTCACGGGTTTGACTGCCGTTCCGGTGCACTTTCACGGGTAGAAGGTTGGAAAAACACGGGTCACAGGTCGCCTGGAACGCGGCATTAGTTTGTGTGTATGTGTAATGGTGGAAACAGTTTGTTGTGTGCACATGCCCGTGTTCAGTCCCTTCAAAATAAAAGTCAGAGGTCACAGTCAGTCTGTGACAACTATATAAATAAAGATGAGTTGTCTTGACTAAACAAAGCAAATGTGGCCGTGATGACTTGATGACTTCTTTCCAGTCTTCGGTCTCTCGTGTTCTTGCTCAGACGTGGGCCGGCTCTGATCTCTGGTGCGGCGGCTTGGGTTCCTGTCAGCAGGTCGGGGTTGAACTTCAGGCTTCGGCTCAAGCCCTCCACCAAGTGTTATATCCTATCCAATACAAAGATTATATGAACATGTGAACTCATGAATGTTTTTTTAGAGCTGATTTACAACAGAACTGAATTGTTGCAATCGCATCACTGATTGTGTTATTTTCCTGTTTATTACTGTGAAGCCGCTCTGAAACAATCTGTATTGTATAAAGCGCTGTATAAATGAAGCTGACTTGACTATAACAATGAACACAAATTTGAAAACCTCACTACCAATAATCCAGAACTGAAGATAAATGATAATAATCCTACTCTGTCTGTTACACTTCCTCACACCTGAAATCACTGATCGAGTGAATCTCCTGAACTTCTCCTGAGCTAATCCATTCATGATGTAACATCTGCTCTAACGTCGGCCGTTTCGTTGGATCCCGGGCTAGGCACTGGCTAATCAGATCTCTGCATTCTGTACACATTTTTATTAAGGAGAGGCTGGTTAGTCATGACCATGTGACACGAATGTTGAAAACATTGAAAAATCTTAAATACTTCACCTTTACCTGTTTCTAAACAGAGCCTTTGCTTTATTTGTGTGTTTATCAATGTTATCAATATTTTTCGCTCACCTTCGGATAAGTTGGGGTTCTGAAATGTAACTTTGGCTTGTGTGATTTCCGTTCTATTGCCAAAGGGAGAGCATGCGTTCATCATCTCGTAGAACAGCACTCCTAGAGCCCAGACATTTGTTGGGACGGCGTGGAATCGAGATTCTGTGAAGACTTCAGGCGGCCAGTAATCCCGTAATCCTGTAAGCAAGACATTTGCACATTGTAGAGCAATCTTTTCAAAGCATCAAATAATCAAAAAGTCACTACATCCAGGTTTCCACACTCCAAAAATACTCACCACGGTATACGTTCCTCTCGTAGCCATCAGCACTAAGTAGCTGACCGCAGCCGAAGTCGATCAGTTTGAGCTCTAGCGTGTTTGCCTTCACCAGGAAATTCTGTGCATGAACATCATTATGAAAAACGCCATGCTCGATGCAGTTTTCCACCGCCAGCACAGCCTGTATCATGATGACCCGAGCTGTGGTTTCATCCAGTGGAGGATCACGAAGGATGAAGTCCAGCAAGTTCTCGCAGGGGTCAGGGAACTCCATAATGAGACTGAATCTCCGAGGATGCTCAAACCAGTCGTACATTTGTATGACGAAGGGGCTTATGGGTTCTTGCCTCATCATGAGCAGCAGCGCCACTTCCGTAACCAGAGGTGTGGGATGCCCAGGCTAGAGAAAAGTAGTAGACAGAAGGTTAGCTGGGTCAAAATCTGAAGAAAACGTCTCATTTTTAAATGTTCTTTTCTTTGATCTTTATAGATACGATCATCAGAGCCTTTCCAGGTTTATTGAGCTATTACATTTACACCTAATGTTTCCTCCAGGTGTATTGACTACAGTAATCAGCACTTAAACAACAAATACACATTCAACTTTTGACCAACTTACAATAACAAGATAACGATCATTGTTAATCTTGTGCATCTGCTTGATGGCAACCTGCAAAAAAAAAACTATGTTCAATAACAGTTCAACAACAGTAACAGTGTTCAATAACAGTTCAATAACAGTAACAGTGTTCAATAACAGTTCAACAACAGTAACAGTGTTCAAGCCGCTGACTTTGCACATAACATTTATGATTTGAGCATCTAAGTATTGACCCATCTGTATTAAATATGTTTTAATGCATGCAAGAGCAAAAATGTTTGTACAATTCAGCAAGATTGCTTTACCGTTTTGCCATCACATTTCCGTGTTCCCTTGAACACTCTTCCGAATCCTCCGGATCCAATCATCTCTCCCACGTTATAGAGAGTCTCAAAGGAGTCTGAAAAATAAAATATGAGAAATATATGAGCTTGCTAGATCCTTTGTTTTATATTTAAAATATCAGTGCAAACAAGAAAATAATAATACTGTTTAAAACAATGTTGGAGGAATAATGTCTGCGGATTGACCGTTATTTGGCTGGACGCCGGAGGGATCTGGATCAGGTGATGATGGACCAGGATCGGGCTCTGGCTCCAGATCCGCTGGAGGAACAAACGGCTCCACAACATCCTCAGCACCGAGACAACAGCAGAGGAGCGAGCGCCTCATAGCCTGACACACGTTCCTGAAGAAAGAACGATCTCCTTTCCTCTTCTTACAATCGGCAGGTTTTTCTGAAATGAAGAAAACAAAACTGAATTATTAGAAACATCTCTGACGCCAAATTAGGCTGTGATATAATGACATAACTTACATTTTACTGTTAAAGGGGTGGTCGCATGCGATTTCACTTTTTTAACTTTAGTTAGTGTGTAATGTTGCTGCTTGAGCATAAACAGTATCTGCAAAGTTACAGCGCTGAAAGTTAGATATTGTCTTTTAAAGTTATGGCAGTTTATTGCCTACAAAAACGGCCGGTTTGGACTACAACAAGCTTCTTCCCGGTTTGTTGATATCATAAACCCTTGCTATTAACATAAACACTGCCCCCGTGAACACGCAACAAAGTGGGCGAGGCCACGTCGCAGTCATTACGAAAGAGAGAGAGAGCTGTTGCAGAACTACAAACTACATTTGGCCATCTAACCAATCTAAGACCATTGCGTTTTTCAGAGGGATGGGCTTCATAGAAGCAGGAAGCAAATGAGCCGCTCAAAGGACAGTGGAGACAGCGGTGTGGAATAAAGGTAAAATATAAGAATAAAAATACGGCGTTTAAAAAAAAAAGAAGTATTAAGACATGTTATACTGCGCCCCATAAACACAACCAAGCCTAGAAAAAACCCACGGAACCACCCCTTTGATTCCAGAAAGAAAATTTCAGCAAAAGGAAATTAAATGTGACTGTACTGTGACTGTCAGAATGAAATATGAAATAGCAAAAATCTCCATCTGTACACTTTACACCGCCCAGCTTTATTTCAGTCTCACCTGTTGAGCTCCTGTTCACTGGTGAAGCCTCCATAAGGCCATTTGAAGTCTCCGTTGGCTCGACGGGAACTTGACCTGGCAGCGGAGGGCACATCCACTCTTCGAGGCTGTCGGACCTGGACAAACAACAGTCGCTGGAACTGCCCTGTTCGCTTAGGCTATCCGACCGATCGCCACTCCACCTCCATTCGACGATGTACGTGCCTCGGCTGCTGAGGCTCAACGACTCTCTAGAGAACCGCCTCACTATATTGACAGAGAGGGACAAAGATGATATGGACATGATGCTTGGTGAAGATATTTCTTATCATATTAATAATCAATGTCAGTGGTCACATCAAATTGTTACTGTATTTATTTATTTTTCAACTTTCTATTTTCAATGACACATTATTTGATAACTGAGCAATAACTTCTTCAATAAAAGCCTATTCTGACCTCTGCGAAAGAGTTTAGATGGAGTGGATGGACGTCCATCGTCCTGGCTCTCCCGGCTGCCGCTCTGCCACTCCCTCTTCCTGTCCGTCTGACCTGTGGACACAGAAACACAAAACTCAGAAGACAGAAGTGCTAAATGTGTAGGAAGCTCCTGGATCTGTGTCTGGGTCGGTCATCAGAACAGAACAGGGTCTCCAAACCTCCTGACCAGCCGTCTGAGAGAAAGTGGCTCTCCTGGATTTGGAGCGGCCTGAGGCTGGAATATTTCAGTAACATAACATCCCATAAACAAATGAAACACCTAAAGCACTCACCTCCTGTTTCACCCATCATATTCGCCATCGACATCCTCCTCCAATCTGGAATAAAAACAATACAAAACACAAAACACAAAACACAAAACACAACACACAACACAACACAATAGTACAATACAATAAACTCTCCTCAAAAATACTCCTCCCAGAAAAATAAAAAATAAAAAGAAATAAAATTTGAAACTCCTAAAATAAGAAAAGAACAATAAGATAGCACAATAGAAATAATAAGAACTAAAACTCAAAAATATAACTGTGTAAAGGATATCTCCTGCGTTGTTCTTCCAGAATAAAACTCTTGTCTCAGGAATCGTCCGAACAGCTTCAAAATCTCAGTCAGCACAGAAAATATTCTGCAAATGTTTTTGAATTCGCCTCGTCTCTCTCAACAACAGATCGCGATCAGTGCGCCTGCATATGAGTCAGAATCAATTCATAACAATGTTCATAACATGCATCGCCATAGCAACTCAAATTCAAATCATTCATATGAGCAGAGCACGTGACCGCGCATCGATCTGAACACATTTATTGAATAGTTATGAACTTAATTTGGACGTTTTCTAATTCTTGAATGAATCAGCCGGTTCACTGAATCGACTCAATGACTCACTCATTAAGACGGTCACCTGCTGCCACCTACTGGTGGTTTAGTCTCATCTTTCCAACATTTCTTATTTGTATCTTAAAAAATATTTAAAATAATCTAATAACATTATTTAATGCAGTTGTAATTTTTCAGTGTAAATTGTTTAATTTGATTGGTAACAGCCTATAGTGTATTATTCTAATTTAATTTATAGATTAAATTTAAGAATATAAAAGGAAAACTGAAGCATAGCCTATATTTAATAAGATTATCGAAAAATTATAAAAAGGTAAACATATCACAAATATACATATTTAAATATGTCAAAGCTGATTGAACACTGGTGAGAATATTGCTTCAGAGGTCCCCGTTTTACAGCTCGTTCAAAACAACATATACATAACAACAACGCATTTACATTGCAAAAAAGTGTTGTGATTCTTTCACCAGCAGATGGCGCTGTGAGCTGCGCTGACTCTACTTGGTCGCGCGCACGCAGCTTCATGATGAACGTCACCGAGAGCAGAGCGCCATTATCGTCAAATATCAAAAGAAACATCGTTATCACTTTCAAGGTAGTAACATACTAACTATTCATGTTAAATTAAAGTAATACTGTTTGCATGTGCTCTATAACAGATCCTCAACGGGGTGCGGGATTGTTTTGTCCCCAAAAGTTCCAGTCACAAAGCAGTGATTACCACACATCTTAACTAGCCTATATATATGTGTGTGTGTGTGTGTGTGTGTGTGTGTGTGTATATATATATATATATATATATATATATATATATATATATATATATATATATATATATATATATATATATATATATATATATATATATATATATAACTAAACAATTACACCTTACCCTAGCTCACAACAAATACATGTGCAGAATACACACATACTTAAATACATGCTTAAAATGAGCCTAAAATGCAAAATAACAAGACCAATTAAAGTTAGTAACAGTTATTTCAAGCACAAACGTAACAAAACATTTGA
Source organism: Gobio gobio (assembly GCF_949357685.1). Taxonomy (NCBI): domain Eukaryota; kingdom Metazoa; phylum Chordata; class Actinopteri; order Cypriniformes; family Gobionidae; genus Gobio; species Gobio gobio. Next base: position 19,276 of record NW_027645721.1, read on the forward strand.
AGTAAAAGAAAAAAAGTAATTTATACAGTATAAACTCGTGAAAATGAAGGTATTAAATACAATTATATTTGTTAAATAGTTTTTTTTCCATATTTATGTTGTTTTATTTGTGTAATGTGTTTTTGTTAAATCATGTTCTAATATTGTTTTGAACGGCTTGTGATTTACAGTGGTGGTTTTTACTATGAACTGTTTTCATTGTTTGATTGTTTTTTTGTTTTGTTTTTGCAGGTGCAGTGAATTGTATTAAAACCAGACCAAAAATCGTAATAATAATAAAACTAAATCATAATAATTATTAATGTTAATAATAATATAGGGAGCCCAGCCCACAACGACAACAAAAAACATTCAAAAATATATTGTCCCTGTTTTTAATTAATAGACAGGCCTAATAACAAATGAGATTTCTGAAATGAGAATGTCCAAGTTTCCATTTCAGAAATCTGGTCACCTTACTCTGCATGCATCAAAATGTGTTGCTAAATACTTTTATTTATTTGGTTTTTTTTTTTTACTATATTTTTCTATATTATTGCATATGGATAAAAACAAAAATTAAATAATGTTTCTTTGTATTAGTTTAATGGTGAATTTTTTTTAGTTCTTATTATTTAAACTTTTTTTATGGTATTAAAATGTATTATGAAGCCCATAATACATAATTTTATATTTTATAATACTTAATACTTAATTTTATTCAGAAGCCCAAACTGGGCAAAAATGTGTAATTTTTTGCACCTGCTGATATTTATATTGTCAAAACATTAGATGAAATTCTGATAGCTTGTAATGTCAGTCAGTGAGATCTTTATAATAGTCTTAAAATGCATATAAATATCTGTTGTCACTCTATATTCCCCAATAATGTCTTAGTAAGATTATATTGAAATGCTTTCACAATCTATGCTCTTTAGTTTTTGATGACTGAGAGATGAACAAATAAACTCAAAAGCCTGATGGATCATATTTGATACTCACATTTTAACATGGGTTTCCTAAAACATTATGTATGGATAATCAAACTATTAATCAGACAACAGTAGATTGTGTGCAGATGTTTTTTCAGCAAAGTTTTAATTATGTTTATCATGATCAAAGAGGCCTTAGAAATGTACATATCAAATATTATACAATAGGCTTTATAGGGTTAATAATATTAATATCTCTCACTCAGGGCTGCCAAACCCCTGCTCTTATCGATACAATTAAACTCGCTTTCTGTCGTTTATCAGTTGATGCTCAGGGTCTGGGGGAGTAAGGAGGAAGCATCCCAACTGGAGAAGTGCGAGGCGGCTGCTCTCATTGTGGAGGGAACAGCTCATCAGCTAATGTCGTCGGATGGAGAAGTTGATTGATCCATACCTAGGAAACTTCAGTGAGGTCTTGTGTTAGCAGATTGTTTGCCAAGAATATAAGCTACCGTGCATTGGGGTGTTTTCTGCCATTTCAGGTTGAGTTTATTGAGATCCATGCCCTCCAGTCAGACCAGGAGGAGATAGACAGCCGGTTGTGCTCCGCCTGCATCATGCCGTCAAGCTGGGATTCAAGTCGGCAGTAGTGAGGACCCTGGACACCGACATCTTCTTCATCCTTCATCCTGCATCACGCTGACACCATCAGCCTCGTCATCTACCTCGACACTGGCATGGGCCGCCACCGTCAGCTGGTCAATGTCCCAGAGCTGGCCACTCCTCTTGGGCAGCCGTACTGCAGCAGCTGCTCGGCTACTGTGTGTTTAGTGGTGAGGACTGTACCAGCACCTTCAAAGGCAAGGGCAAGGTGACACCGCTCAAAAAGCTCCAGAAGAACCCCAAATTTCAAAAGGGTTTCAGGTTGGTGGATGAATTTTAGACAGTTGAATTTGAATGTATTGAATATAATATTTGGAGAGAGCAAACTTAGCAATTATCCCATCAATCTTCCTCCAGTCAGCTGTGCGATGAGTGGAAGGTGAAGTTGGAAGTGCAGGAGCAGCTGGAGGTTTTCACGTGTGTGATGTACAGTCAAGCATGTGAGAAATCAGTCAAGCCGGTCAGGAGCAAGATGCTCAAGAAGATTGTGGGAGAAGACGAGACCCTCAGCATTAAGTCGAGAGTCGATTTTGCTCGCCTGCCCCACTGCCAAGACTCACTCATCCCTCACATCCAGCGGGCAAGCGGGCAGCTGAGCCGATCTTCCGGAGGCCTAAACCCTATGACGAGGGTCAGGGGTGGGAGAAGACGGACGGAGGGATTTTGGAGCCTGTCTGGTCTTGTGGACCAATTCTGGCCCCATCTCTCATCGACCTGTTTGCTGATGATGATGGAGAGGGGGAAGAGGATGAGGTGGAGATTGATAATAAACAACCATGATGATCATTGATCCATTTAATAGTGATCAATTTAATAACCTTGCAATTGTTATAACAGAATAAATTAGATTTATACGGCTAAATTTTCAACACAAATAGCAAAAGTTACATCATAATGAGCCTAAATGTGTTATTTGCCTGTTTTTCACCAATAGAGTGGTTGTACCATGTCAATGACCTTTCCATTTGATTCCTGGTGTCCGAATTATATTAGCAAGTGGGTTCATTTGTCTCTGTATGTTGTGTGGTTTAGGAGTTAAGATGGCCGCCAAACGAACCCCATGGGACATTAGTTGACCTCGGCAACGGCAAAAATTCTTAACAAGAAACCATTAGGGTCTCAAAAAAACAGGTTACAAAAAACTGCCTAGCGGATACACGGGAACCCATTTCTCCTGCTAGACTACTTGATTATCAAAGTTTAACAAAGTGAAACATTTTACTCGAAATCACACGTTTTATGTGTAATTTGACATGTAACGTTACCAAAAATGTCAGATTTAATCTAATTCTTTATGATTTCAGTTAATACAGGTGGAGCTGGCAAAGGTGGAGGGTTTCTAAAATCGCGCTGCAACTACAGCAAATGCTAACAAAGCATTTGAAGGTTGAGCATGACAGCTCATTGGCTACTGATACAGCAGGAACCAATCAGATGTGCTCTAAAGAGAATGATGTGATTGCAAGCAGATTGAGTTAAAGGTGCAGTAAGCGATTTTTGAGAAACACTGTTGATATTTGAAATCACCAAAACAAACACGCCCCTACCCAAAAGGATCACACCCCAATCTTGATAGCGCCACCCCCAACTTCACAAACACGCTATGGCGCACAAGCACCTCCCCCCTCATGAGTGGACACGCCGATTGGCTACAGGTGTGTTTTAGTGCTCGGTCCGATCCACTTTCAACAGCGTTTCTCAGAAAATACGCTTACTGCACCTTTAAGGAGCTATCAGCCTGCGCCATCTAGAGTTTCAGGACAGAACTTTTTATTCGTTTTTGGGAAACTATTCCTATGAGCTTCAAGATTGACCTAAATCATTCTCAAGGCCAAAGTATGCAGGATTTACATGTTTACAGTCTGGTACAAATTGTGGTTTTGGTCTATACGGCTAATTTTGCCGTTCATGACAACTGTGAGGGGGGTGAATTTTTTTATAACTCATTCATTTACATTATATAAAGCATTAAAGTTCTGCATAATTAAGGGCGTGGCCACTTCGAGTGACAGGTGGATTGCCCCTGCTGTTTGTCTGCTGTCCGTTAGCTCCACCCACTCCACCTGTTAGCTCATCTTTAGCCCCTTTTCAGTTATCCGGGAGTGACATGCTGTCAAGATGGCAACGGCCGCACTTTAGGCTTCAGAAACCTATGGGTGATGTCACGGACACTACGTTCATATTTATTTACAGTCTATGTGTGGCAACCGTGCCCTGGGTGCGTCGATTCACTAGGCAGTCGAAGAAAAACACATTGCCCTGGCTAAATGAAGAGTGTAGGATACTTATGAAGGAAAGAGATCAATTATTGAAACAATCTTTAAAATCAGGTCTTTCAACAGACCGACAAAAATGTACCTCATTAAGTAATAAAGTAAAAAAAATAAACTAAAGCCAACTTCTTCATCAATACTATTGAAGAGGCAAGAGGAAATGGGAGGAAGATATGGCAAACCATCAACAAGCTGATTGGCAGAAAAAGTTGAAAATTAACACTGAATTAGTTACAGATCCAACCATCATATCTACGGAACTCTTTCTTTCTAGACTCTGTTTATGAAACAACTCAACTTTTTAATTCACCTAGCTATTCTATTTGCTCCATTAATTATTTACAGCCGATTTCTATTTACAACAAATAACTGAAACAGAAGTAGCATCAGTGGCTTAAAAAATTCTAAGGCCATGGATATCTATGGCCTTGATACTAATTTTCTAAAAAGGCACAAAGAGACCCATTCATACAGCCCATGACATATTTCATTAATCAGTCCTTAAAGGGGTGTTGAACTGAGAAATCAACTTTCCCTTGAGCTTTTGATATATAAAAGGTCATGGTAATATAAGAATAACCTGTAAGTTTCAGAGCTGAAAACTTCCAGTGTGTGTGTGTCCGTGTCCGCGAGAGTGTGTGTGATTTAATCATTGTGTTTGTTTGATATTTTGCGAGTCCTCATTTCCCCAGAAGATACCCATATGGACTGACTGAAGCTCATTAAATATGCAAATCTTATCCAATCCTAGCCGTGGGCGTTTACTTCCAAGTGTTCAGTGCGGCACGCCCATCAAATCCGAGTGTTTTTCAGAGAGCCTCAAAACCAAGGCAGAAAATAGCCTATTACTTATTCATTATGATGTTTTTGAATGTAAAAACCACACAAACGTCATAAGTTGACCTCAGATAACAGTATAAAAAAATAAAAAAGCCAGTTCATGACCCCTTTAAGACAATCCATTGTGCCATCAGCTTGAAAGATGGCCCTGGTATAGTCGAAAAATGGGTGGCTAAACTGATTCAACATCTCAATACAAGCAATAATTTATTCCACCCTATGGGATTTGGGTTCAGGGTTCAACTGTGTGTTTCTGGGAAAGGTTAAAGGCTATCTAGATAAGAGTTCTTATGTTGGTGCTGTCTTTATAGATCTAAATCGAGCTTTCGATACTGTTAATTACAAAGTTCTTTTATCTAAATTAACATATTTCAATTTCTCTGAACAAGCTCTTAACTGGATAAAATCATTAGCCTGGCGTGGCCATACTCAATTCTAGTCAGAATATGAGTCTGGTACCGCTCCATTGAGCTTTGATTATGGGGCGTGTTTCAACCGAGCCAGGAAAGACCTCAATTGGATAGACCCACAACCAATCAGAGCAACGGAGCGACGCGTAACGTTAGTTGTCAAATGTCAACAGAACTCAACTGCACTGTGTTGCCAAGTCCGTGTTTTTCTCCATGTCCGCGGGTTGAAGCGACCCCAATTATGTGATTATATAAACCCAGGAATGCGAATTTTAGCAGGCAACCTTGCCAAAATAACACATTTTGCCAACCAAACGCCATTTTTTTCCGGAGAACACCCCGGAAAGTTATTGTTTTGGGCTATAGTTTTGAGTAGCAATTGTGCGCGACATTGCAAAAACACTTGGAAACCCTGTCTGCACGCACGCTGGATTAAGTAACGTTACAAGAAAAATATGAGTGTAAACGATCTTTGCCAGTAATAAAATAATTTAAGGATACACAGAGTACTTACCAACACGATCATCGTTTCTGAGAGAAATAGTGAAGGTGAATGCATATACGAACAAGTTCTCCGTTTAGGATAAGAGCAAATTCAACCCAAGAGCCTTCGATGATGTGGATGATTACGTTACTGTTGATCATCTGTCCATCATCGTCTCAAGCCCGCCCTGACAATTTCATTGGTCCAAACTGTTTCTGTTCGGGCATAATTACTCCTCTATGGAGCGAGTCCAGACCGAATTGCCCGAGCAAAAAAAATTGTGGGCGGGGCTAAATTCGGCTGGCATCCAGGCTATAAAATCATACCTATCCAGTAGAAAGCAACGTGTTTGTGTTAATGATTCAAAGTCCCCATTCTGTGAATGTCCAGTAGGGGTCCCCCAAGGCTCCACACTTGGTCCAATCGTGTTTACACTGTATATAAATGATCTGCCAGAGGCATGTCAAAATGTTGATGTTCAGATGTATGCAGATATGCTGTAATCTTTACACATGCTAAGAACTACCAAGAGATAGCATCCACACTTACATCTGCAATGGCTCACTAAGTCATGTCTCTAGTACCTAAACATAAACAAATGTTCTGTATGGCGTTTACTAAACAAAATATGAAGGTATCACATTCTAATGCCCCTCCGCTTCATGGCTTCTTCCAAAGCGGTGGTAGTACACGCAGAGGTGGAAAAGGGGTTTCGAGGGAGGACGGAGTTCCAGCTAAAAAAAAAAAAAAAAAAGGTTAAATTTTATTTTATTTTTAATTAAAAGGATTTGTATATTTTAGCAACTCAATATTCTACAATATAATAGCCACATATACACGTAATGTAATGAATAATAATAAAGAAGTAGCAGAATATTTTGTGATAAAGGCTGCACAATGTCAACTTTTCTGATTGGCCAATACCGGCAGACTGCAGCCAATGGAAATGCTTCTCCATTGTTACGTGCTTGAGGTAAATTATCTGGAATGATGAACTGTGATTTTTTACCCAAAACCCGTTACTTTAACTGTTCTGAATTAGGATATATCTGGATCAATGTGCACTGACCGCCACAGTGTTCTTGTCAGAGAACTCAGAGTCATGGATAGATGATAGCCTTTTAATGATTGCTTTGTATCAACACATGGACATGTGGAAGGTTGATCTAGAACAGTTAAAGAGAAATAATAATTAACATATAAATCACTTAAGTGATATAAATAAACTCAACATAAAGTGTCTTCATCCTCATTCAAGTGATAGCGATCGCTATATTAAACTTCAAAGGATTGACGTCAATGATTCAGCGCATAACTCACGTGAGATAAATAGATTGCATGAATATAAATGAATAAAACTTATAAACAGTATCTGCAACGAATACACTTGTAATACAACATTAATATTCAAATAACACTGGACTTACTTGTACGTTACTCATACAATGTCCTTAAAGTGCGAGCAATCCAGCGACTAGCGCTACGCATATTCTCAGTCTACTAAATGAGCGTAAGCTGCGCATGTTGCGCAATATTTTGTAACGTGCAGCGCTGATTCTGCGCGCATCTCCGGTTATTATGCTGAACATGGAGAATTCACAACATTAACAGATGCCATAACAGAAACTTTGAAATGATAAAGCTGTGTTAACATGCCTGAAATGATCCTGTCTATAAATATAATAATAATACATAAATGGTCATCTAAAAATGATTTCCCGTCTTTCCCGAAAAGAGCTTGAATTTCCGTTATATCGAGTGAAATCAGATCCAGAATCGCACACTGTAATTCAGAAATGCATGCGAGATATGCACAAAACACACACAAATGGCGACCCATGCTGGTCAAAATTGGAAATGCAATGAAAACACAGGCCAAGCATGTAATGATACCTGGAAATGATACCTGAACTCTTTGCTAATAGTATTTTATTTAAAATATGCACACATTCAATATTCACTATGTCAAAAGTGCAAAACGTGTCTTATAAATTCCATTAAAAAAAAAATGAACAGTTTACATCACTGTATTATTACTGTGGGTCGTTGAATACATCTATCATAAACAGTTGTCAAATATTAAATGTTTAGCTACTTATATCTCACCACGCACCCCAAAAATGATAAGAGATGTTTCTATTGTTATAATAATGATTGTCTAAAATGTCTACACATAAAGGTAAAAATAGTATTATTTTAATTTTAAAAGTGTTTGTTTTCCAGTAGATGGCAGCAATCCTCCACTAAACCAAAGCACATGTTCACTTTATCATCATGAATGAAAATGAGAAATGTAGATATTTTTTAAAAGTGGATTTTAAAATGATGCCATTTTATATAACTGTATTAATTTGTGCACAACTTTACAGTAAAAACATTAATAAAGCTTTCTGATATTACAATGTGTGTGGTGGTGTGGTTACGGCCCTGCTTGTCTTGTGTTTTTTAGCGGGCTTTGCTAATGAGGCCAATTAGAGAGAATTATTAATATATTTTTTTTATAACAAGGGTTTATCAATGATGCGTAGGCTATATTATTGAACTAACCGAAGACAAAATGTAGAATTCAGAAAATAATGTAGAATGTTTTTTTTCCAAAAAAATATACTGTAACAAAAGCCTTGTTTGTGTAACCTTTTCCCACACAAGTTTGAAATGTTCCAAATGACCCCCAGACATTTTTTATAATAGGTTTGTGTGAATATTGTTTTAAGTTCACTTGGAATTGATATAGCTTTTATTTATACAATAATGTTGAATGTCTATCATTAATGTTTTAAAAGAAGAAAAAAAAATTCAGAGACATCGGTAGCAGTTTTCATAAAAATGTGTCATTACAACAAATATTTCAAATATACTGTCTTTAAGTTGTTTCTACATAAATTTGGAGAGTAACTGTGGAATTATTACAATGAAAAAATATTAAAAACGCAGATGTTGAATGTGCGATTAATTAGTTACTTTTTTTAATTGTATATATATATATATATATATATATATATATATATATATATATATATATATATATATATATATATATATATATATATATATATATATATATATATATATATATATATATATATATATATATATATGTATATATATAACTGCCTTATAACTAGATTCACCTTTACATGTTTAATTGTTCATTTTCAAAGCACTAAACTGAGATGTACAGTAACCATCCAAAACATTCAACAGATTTATTTAACCTGGGGACAATTTATTTAGAAGGTTTTTGTGACCTCTTGAACTGCAACTAAAAAACAACAACAACAACTTTCGGCCATTTCCACCACTGAGTACACAGGCCTCTGTGAAAGGGGACAGTGTGATACCATTTAGGCGCACCACTTTTGGACAAAACGTATTGTCAGTAATAGGCAGAAAACTCTGGAATAGTTTGCCCCTTCCAATAAGAGAATGTCCTACATTGAAAACCTTTAAAACTCACTTAAAACAGTTGCTTCTAGAAAACCAGACATGTACTCACACATTTATCACCCATACATTTTCACTGTTTATTGAATGCAGTATAGAGGTGGATGAACAATGTCTTTGCCATTATGTGTCTTTTTGTTTTATCAATGTACATGTCATTATTATGTGTATATTTTACTCTATAGTGAATGAATGCTGTTTGATTGTGGGCTGTCTTCTTGTTAGTCTTATGTTACCTGCCTAGGGACTGCAGATGAAAAGTAGTTATTTTGACTAATTCTGGCATATTTACATGATGTATTTTTATACAACAATGTTAATTTATATGCATAATCCCTATCAAATAAATCAATAAAATAAAAATAAATAAAAGAAGTGTACTTTGCAAGGCTGTGCGTTCAACAAACAAATGATACTTTTATTCAAAGGGGTCATCAGGTCACATATAAGACACTATTGTCAGGATGTACCAGCGGACAGAGGTGTAAAATAAGTGACAGGGACAAAAATGCACAGTCCAGAGTTGTTTTAACTCCCAAAGTGGAAAAATATAAATACATACAGTGGCAATAGTGAAGACAGAAAAATAATCCAAATATAATACAGAGGAAAATACATTTGCAATACACGAATGTAAGTTGGCTATGCCGATGTACAGGACCAAAAAACACAAACGAGATTGAATCTCTCCACACTCCCTCCCCTGCCCCTAAAATGGCTGCCTCTTTTATAGGCTTTGGCTCCTCCTATTTTTGGAACATATCATTTTAGGGGAAAACCTATAAGTTACAAACAGGTGACAAGACATAAACAAACAAACCTTCATGACATTTCAACTCTACATCATATATTATTTACATCTATTAACATGTACAGAGCTCAAAACAATAAAGACAAAACATACATCCCAGGCTCTCTCCCTCCCCTATGAGGTCAGAACCCGATGGAGTAATCTTTGATGAGCAAATGCTAGTTTAAATATGGCTACTTTCCATGTGTACTGGTGTGGCATGTGAGAGGTGTGATGGAAATATTTTATATAATGGCCTCAGAAATGGTCAAAGGGTTATTTAGCATGACATTACAGAAAAACGCAGACTAAGGATGTTCAGGTCAAAGACCATGTAGACTTAGCCAAAAAGGTGCAGTCATATGTGTGCTCATGTGTGTTTGAGTAAACGCTAGCGATAGTAGCTTCTCGACGGGACGCCGTCACCTTACTTCGGGAGGGGAATTACCTCAAAGTATTGAAATTGTGTTCGATGTATTCGAGAAGGGAATTACCTCGAGATACTGTAGTTTTATATTAACAACTGGGAGTTGTTTTGAATTGTCCGTGGTGAAGTCAGATAAACGGATTGAGAATTTCCGCAACAGAGGTGAACCAGAAGGGATGTTTAGCTGTTTGAAAAGCGTTGAAGTTAAACTGATAACTGAATGAAATGAAATAAACTCTTATGGTGTAAAGTATTTTTGGTGTTCCTCTCTGTGTAATGATATTAGAACCGCATGCGTCACTGAACATTAAACATTTAAACAAATTCCAGCATTAAACAAACAAAACAATGAAACTAACAACTTGGGACGATGAACGGGATGTTACAACACCGACATCGGGGCTACAAACACACGACTACATCAGGATGGTACATTTTGCCGGCATTTATGCTGCGTTCCAGGCAAAGTCACGCCGAACTCATTTACAAACATTTCTATCACCAAAGGTGCTCACTCCTTGCTTATTTGAGGGAAACGGAGGAGAAAAACGGCCCATAAGGCAAGAGAAGCTGTTGTACCTTTTATTTTACGTTATTTGTATATTTGGAAATGTATTAGGTATTATTTTATTCTTGCACTCAATGGCCTGAAAACGAGCTAACGCTAGAAAAGCTGCTGATAATGCATAACATTTGCAGATAAATAACGTTAGAGCAATACCTTATTTTAAAAAACGATTTGGGTTTTAATGTACGACTTTCATAAACACCGCATCCGTAGGGGCTGCCATTGTTGCTTCGCGGGCTATGTGACGCCAGAGCTCGTAACTGGGAGTACATCGATCTACTACGAGTTCACGGGTGGGAAGTCACGGGTTTGACTGCCGTTCCGGTGCACTTTCACGGGTAGAAGGTTGGAAAAACACGGGTCACAGGTCGCCTGGAACGCGGCATTAGTTTGTGTGTATGTGTAATGGTGGAAACAGTTTGTTGTGTGCACATGCCCGTGTTCAGTCCCTTCAAAATAAAAGTCAGAGGTCACAGTCAGTCTGTGACAACTATATAAATAAAGATGAGTTGTCTTGACTAAACAAAGCAAATGTGGCCGTGATGACTTGATGACTTCTTTCCAGTCTTCGGTCTCTCGTGTTCTTGCTCAGACGTGGGCCGGCTCTGATCTCTGGTGCGGCGGCTTGGGTTCCTGTCAGCAGGTCGGGGTTGAACTTCAGGCTTCGGCTCAAGCCCTCCACCAAGTGTTATATCCTATCCAATACAAAGATTATATGAACATGTGAACTCATGAATGTTTTTTTAGAGCTGATTTACAACAGAACTGAATTGTTGCAATCGCATCACTGATTGTGTTATTTTCCTGTTTATTACTGTGAAGCCGCTCTGAAACAATCTGTATTGTATAAAGCGCTGTATAAATGAAGCTGACTTGACTATAACAATGAACACAAATTTGAAAACCTCACTACCAATAATCCAGAACTGAAGATAAATGATAATAATCCTACTCTGTCTGTTACACTTCCTCACACCTGAAATCACTGATCGAGTGAATCTCCTGAACTTCTCCTGAGCTAATCCATTCATGATGTAACATCTGCTCTAACGTCGGCCGTTTCGTTGGATCCCGGGCTAGGCACTGGCTAATCAGATCTCTGCATTCTGTACACATTTTTATTAAGGAGAGGCTGGTTAGTCATGACCATGTGACACGAATGTTGAAAACATTGAAAAATCTTAAATACTTCACCTTTACCTGTTTCTAAACAGAGCCTTTGCTTTATTTGTGTGTTTATCAATGTTATCAATATTTTTCGCTCACCTTCGGATAAGTTGGGGTTCTGAAATGTAACTTTGGCTTGTGTGATTTCCGTTCTATTGCCAAAGGGAGAGCATGCGTTCATCATCTCGTAGAACAGCACTCCTAGAGCCCAGACATTTGTTGGGACGGCGTGGAATCGAGATTCTGTGAAGACTTCAGGCGGCCAGTAATCCCGTAATCCTGTAAGCAAGACATTTGCACATTGTAGAGCAATCTTTTCAAAGCATCAAATAATCAAAAAGTCACTACATCCAGGTTTCCACACTCCAAAAATACTCACCACGGTATACGTTCCTCTCGTAGCCATCAGCACTAAGTAGCTGACCGCAGCCGAAGTCGATCAGTTTGAGCTCTAGCGTGTTTGCCTTCACCAGGAAATTCTGTGCATGAACATCATTATGAAAAACGCCATGCTCGATGCAGTTTTCCACCGCCAGCACAGCCTGTATCATGATGACCCGAGCTGTGGTTTCATCCAGTGGAGGATCACGAAGGATGAAGTCCAGCAAGTTCTCGCAGGGGTCAGGGAACTCCATAATGAGACTGAATCTCCGAGGATGCTCAAACCAGTCGTACATTTGTATGACGAAGGGGCTTATGGGTTCTTGCCTCATCATGAGCAGCAGCGCCACTTCCGTAACCAGAGGTGTGGGATGCCCAGGCTAGAGAAAAGTAGTAGACAGAAGGTTAGCTGGGTCAAAATCTGAAGAAAACGTCTCATTTTTAAATGTTCTTTTCTTTGATCTTTATAGATACGATCATCAGAGCCTTTCCAGGTTTATTGAGCTATTACATTTACACCTAATGTTTCCTCCAGGTGTATTGACTACAGTAATCAGCACTTAAACAACAAATACACATTCAACTTTTGACCAACTTACAATAACAAGATAACGATCATTGTTAATCTTGTGCATCTGCTTGATGGCAACCTGCAAAAAAAAACTATGTTCAATAACAGTTCAACAACAGTAACAGTGTTCAAGCCGCTGACTTTGCACATAACATTTATGATTTGAGCATCTAAGTATTGACCCATCTGTATTAAATATGTTTTAATGCATGCAAGAGCAAAAATGTTTGTACAATTCAGCAAGATTGCTTTACCGTTTTGCCATCACATTTCCGTGTTCCCTTGAACACTCTTCCGAATCCTCCGGATCCAATCATCTCTCCCACGTTATAGAGAGTCTCAAAGGAGTCTGAAAAATAAAATATGAGAAATATATGAGCTTGCTAGATCCTTTGTTTTATATTTAAAATATCAGTGCAAACAAGAAAATAATAATACTGTTTAAAACAATGTTGGAGGAATAATGTCTGCGGATTGACCGTTATTTGGCTGGATGCCGGAGGGATCTGGATCAGGTGATGATGGACCAGGATCGGGCTCTGGCTCCAGATCCGCTGGAGGAACAAACGGCTCCACAACATCCTCAGCACCGAGACAACAGCAGAGGAGCGAGCGCCTCATAGCCTGACACACGTTCCTGAAGAAAGAACGATCTCCTTTCCTCTTCTTACAATCGGCAGGTTTTTCTGAAATGAAGAAAACAAAACTGAATTATTAGAAACATCTCTGACGCCAAATTAGGCTGTGATATAATGACATAACTTACATTTTACTGTTAAAGGGGTGGTCGCATGCGATTTCACTTTTTTAACTTTAGTTAGTGTGTAATGTTGCTGCTTGAGCATAAACAGTATCTGCAAAGTTACAGCGCTGAAAGTTAGATATTGTCTTTTAAAGTTATGGCAGTTTATTGCCTACAAAAACGGCCGGTTTGGACTACAACAAGCTTCTTCCCGGTTTGTTGATATCATAAACCCTTGCTATTAACATAAACACTGCCCCCGTGAACACGCAACAAAGTGGGCGAGGCCACGTCGCAGTCATTACGAAAGAGAGAGAGAGCTGTTGCAGAACTACAAACTACATTTGGCCATCTAACCAATCTAAGACCATTGCGTTTTTCAGAGGGATGGGCTTCATAGAAGCAGGAAGCAAATGAGCCGCTCAAAGGACAGTGGAGACAGCGGTGTGGAATAAAGGTAAAATATAAGAATAAAAATACGGCGTTTAAAAAAAAAAGAAGTATTAAGACATGTTATACTGCGCCCCATAAACACAACCAAGCCTAGAAAAAACCCACGGAACCACCCCTTTGATTCCAGAAAGAAAATTTCAGCAAAAGGAAATTAAATGTGACTGTACTGTGACTGTCAGAATGAAATATGAAATAGCAAAAATCTCCATCTGTACACTTTACACCGCCCAGCTTTATTTCAGTCTCACCTGTTGAGCTCCTGTTCACTGGTGAAGCCTCCATAAGGCCATTTGAAGTCTCCGTTGGCTCGACGGGAACTTGACCTGGCAGCGGAGGGCACATCCACTCTTCGAGGCTGTCGGACCTGGACAAACAACAGTCGCTGGAACTGCCCTGTTCGCTTAGGCTATCCGACCGATCGCCACTCCACCTCCATTCGACGATGTACGTGCCTCGGCTGCTGAGGCTCAACGACTCTCTAGAGAACCGCCTCACTATATTGACAGAGAGGGACAAAGATGATATGGACATGATGCTTGGTGAAGATATTTCTTATCATATTAATAATCAATGTCAGTGGTCACATCAAATTGTTACTGTATTTATTTATTTTTCAACTTTCTATTTTCAATGACACATTATTTGATAACTGAGCAATAACTTCTTCAATAAAAGCCTATTCTGACCTCTGCGAAAGAGTTTAGATGGAGTGGATGGACGTCCATCGTCCTGGCTCTCCCGGCTGCCGCTCTGCCACTCCCTCTTCCTGTCCGTCTGACCTGTGGACACAGAAACACAAAACTCAGAAGACAGAAGTGCTAAATGTGTAGGAAGCTCCTGGATCTGTGTCTGGGTCGGTCATCAGAACAGAACAGGGTCTCCAAACCTCCTGACCAGCCGTCTGAGAGAAAGTGGCTCTCCTGGATTTGGAGCGGCCTGAGGCTGGAATATTTCAGTAACATAACATCCCATAAACAAATGAAACACCTAAAGCACTCACCTCCTGTTTCACCCATCATATTCGCCATCGACATCCTCCTCCAATCTGGAATAAAAACAATACAAAACACAAAACACAAAACACAACACACAACACAACACAATAGTACAATACAATAAACTCTCCTCAAAAATACTCCTCCCAGAAAAATAAAAAATAAAAAGAAATAAAATTTGAAACTCCTAAAATAAGAAAAGAACAATAAGATAGCACAATAGAAATAATAAGAACTAAAACTCAAAAATATAACTCTGTGTAAAGGATATCTCCTGCGTTGTTCTTCCAGAATAAAACTCTTGTCTCAGGAATCGTCCGAACAGCTTCAAAATCTCAGTCAGCACAGAAAATATTCTGCAAATGTTTTTGAATTCGCCTCGTCTCTCTCAACAACAGATCGCGATCAGTGCGCCTGCATATGAGTCAGAATCAATTCATAACAATGTTCATAACATGCATCGCCATAGCAACTCAAATTCAAATCATTCATATGAGCAGAGCACGTGACCGCGCATCGATCTGAACACATTTATTGAATAGTTATGAACTTAATTTGGACGTTTTCTAATTCTTGAATGAATCAGCCGGTTCACTGAATCGACTCAATGACTCACTCATTAAGACGGTCACCTGCTGCCACCTACTGGTGGTTTAGTCTCATCTTTCCAACATTTCTTATTTGTATCTTAAAAAATATTTAAAATAATCTAATAACATTATTTAATGCAGTTGTAATTTTTCAGTGTAAATTGTTTAATTTGATTGGTAACAGCCTATAGTGTATTATTCTAATTTAATTTATAGATTAAATTTAAGAATATAAAAGGAAAACTGAAGCATAGCCTATATTTAATAAGATTATCGAAAAATTATAAAAAGGTAAACATATCACAAATATACATATTTAAATATGTCAAAGCTGATTGAACACTGGTGAGAATATTGCTTCAGAGGTCCCCGTTTTACAGCTCGTTCAAAACAACATATACATAACAACAACGCATTTACATTGCAAAAAAGTGTTGTGATTCTTTCACCAGCAGATGGCGCTGTGAGCTGCGCTGACTCTACTTGGTCGCGCGCACGCAGCTTCATGATGAACGTCACCGAGAGCAGAGCGCCATTATCGTCAAATATCAAAAGAAACATCGTTATCACTTTCAAGGTAGTAACATACTAACTATTCATGTTAAATTAAAGTAATACTGTTTGCATGTGCTCTATAACAGATCCTCAACGGGGTGCGGGATTGTTTTGTCCCCAAAAGTTCCAGTCACAAAGCAGTGATTACCACACATCTTAACTAGCCTATATATATGTGTGTGTGTGTGTGTGTGTGTATATATATATATATATATATATATATATATATATATATATATATATATATATATATATATATATATATATATATATATATATATATATATATATATATATATATATATATATAAACTAAACAATTACACCTTACCCTAGCTCACAACAAATACATGTGCAGAATACACACATACTTAAATACATGCTTAAAATGAGCCTAAAATGCAAAATAACAAGACCAATTAAAGTTAGTAACAGTTATTTCAAGCACAAACGTAACAAAACATTTGAAGTAAAAGAAAAAAAGTAATTTATACAGTATAAACTCGTGAAAATGAAGGTATTAAATACAATTATATTTGTTAAATAGTTTTTTTTCCATATTTATGTTGTTTTATTTGTGTAATGTGTTTTTGTTAAATCATGTTCTAATATTGTTTTGAACGGCTTGTGATTTACAGTGGTGGTTTTTACTATGAACTGTTTTCATTGTTTGATTGTTTTTTTGTTTTGTTTTTGCAGGTGCAGTGAATTGTATTAAAACCAGACCAAAAATCGTAATAATAATAAAACTAAATCATAATAATTATTAATGTTAATAATAATATAGGGAGCCCAGCCCACAACGACAACAAAAAACATTCAAAAATATATTGTCCCTGTTTTTAATTAATAGACAGGCCTAATAACAAATGAGATTTCTGAAATGAGAATGTCCAAGTTTCCATTTCAGAAATCTGGTCACCTTACTCTGCATGCATCAAAATGTGTTGCTAAATACTTTTATTTATTTGGTTTTTTTTTTTTACTATATTTTTCTATATTATTGCATATGAATAAAAACAAAAATTAAATAATGTTTCTTTGTATTAGTTTAATGGTGATTTTTTTTTAGTTCTTATTATTTAAACTTTTTTTATGGTATTAAAATGTATTATGAAGCCCATAATACATAATTTTATATTTTATAATACTTAATACTTAATTTTATTCAGAAGCCCAAACTGGGCAAAAATGTGTAATTTTTTGCACCTGCTGATATTTATATTGTCAAAACATTAGATGAAATTCTGATAGCTTGTAATGTCAGTCAGTGAGATCTTTATAATAGTCTTAAAATGCATATACATATCTGTTGTCACTCTATATTCCCCAATAATGTCTTAGTAAGATTATATTGAAATGCTTTCACAATCTATGCTCTTTAGTTTTTGATGACTGAGAGATGAACAAATAAACTCAAAAGCCTGATGGATCATATTTGATACTCACATTTTAACATGGGTTTCCTAAAACATTATGTATGGATAATCAAACTATTAATCAGACAACAGTAGATTGTGTGCAGATGTTTTTTCAGCAAAGTTTTAATTATGTTTATCATGATCAAAGAGGCCTTAGAAATGTACATATCAAATATTATACAATAGGCTTTATAGGGTTAATAATATTAATATCTCTCACTCAGGGCTGCCAAACCCCTGCTCTTATCGATACAATTAAACTCGCTTTCTGTCGTTTATCAGTTGATGCTCAGGGTCTGGGGGAGTAAGGAGGAAGCATCCCAACTGGAGAAGTGCGAGGCGGCTGCTCTCATTGTGGAGGGAACAGCTCATCAGCTAATGTCGTCGGATGGAGAAGTTGATTGATCCATACCTAGGAAACTTCAGTGAGGTCTTGTGTTAGCAGATTGTTTGCCAAGAATATAAGCTACCGTGCATTGGGGTGTTTTCTGCCATTTCAGGTTGAGTTTATTGAGATCCATGCCCTCCAGTCAGACCAGGAGGAGATAGACAGCCGGTTGTGCTCCGCCTGCATCATGCCGTCAAGCTGGGATTCAAGTCGGCAGTAGTGAGGACCCTGGACACCGACATCTTCTTCATCCTTCATCCTGCATCACGCTGACACCATCAGCCTCGTCATCTACCTCGACACTGGCATGGGCCGCCACCGTCAGCTGGTCAATGTCCCAGAGCTGGCCACTCCTCTTGGGCAGCCGTACTGCAGCAGCTGCTCGGCTACTGTGTGTTTAGTGGTGAGGACTGTACCAGCACCTTCAAAGGCAAGGGCAAGGTGACACCGCTCAAAAAGCTCCAGAAGAACCCCAAATTTCAAAAGGCTTTCAGGTTGGTGGATGAATTTTAGACAGTTGAATTTGAATGTATTGAATATAATATTTGGAGAGAGCAAACTTAGCAATTATCCCATCAATCTTCCTCCAGTCAGCTGTGCGATGAGTGGAAGGTGAAGTTGGAAGTGCAGGAGCAGCTGGAGGTTTTCACGTGTGTGATGTACAGTCAAGCATGTGAGAAATCAGTCAAGCCGGTCAGGAGCAAGATGCTCAAGAAGATTGTGGGAGAAGACGAGACCCTCAGCATTAAGTCGAGAGTCGATTTTGCTCGCCTGCCCCACTGCCAAGACTCACTCATCCCTCACATCCAGCGGGCAAGCGGGCAGCTGAGCCGATCTTCCGGAGGCCTAAACCCTATGACGAGGGTCAGGGGTGGGAGAAGACGGACGGAGGGATTTTGGAGCCTGTCTGGTCTTGTGGACCAATTCTGGCCCCATCTCTCATCGACCGGTTTGCTGATGATGATGGAGAGGGGGAAGAGGATGAGGTGGAGATTGATAATAAACAACCATGATGATCATTGATCCATTTAATAGTGATCAATTTAATAACCTTGCAATTGTTATAACAGAATAAATTAGATTTATACGGCTAAATTTTCAACACAAATAGCAAAAGTTACATCATAATGAGCCTAAATGTGTTATTTGCCTGTTTTTCACCAATAGAGTGGTTGTACCATGTCAATGACCTTTCCATTTGATTCCTGGTGTCCGAATTATATTAGCAAGTGGGTTCATTTGTCTCTGTATGTTGTGTGGTTTAGGAGTTAAGATGGCCGCCAAACGAACCCCATGGGACATTAGTTGACCTCGGCAACGGCAAAAATTCTTAACAAGAAACCATTAGGGTCTCAAAAAAACAGGTTACAAAAAACTGCCTAGCGGATACACGGGAACCCATTTCTCCTGCTAGACTACTTGATTATCAAAGTTTAACAAAGTGAAACATTTTACTCGAAATCACACGTTTTATGTGTAATTTGACATGTAACGTTACCAAAAATGTCAGATTTAATCTAATTCTTTATGATTTCAGTTAATACAGGTGGAGCTGGCAAAGGTGGAGGGTTTCTAAAATCGCGCTGCAACTACAGCAAATGCTAACAAAGCATTTGAAGGTTGAGCATGACAGCTCATTGGCTACTGATACAGCAGGAACCAATCAGATGTGCTCTAAAGAGAATGATGTGATTGCAAGCAGATTGAGTTAAAGGTGCAGTAAGCGATTTTTGAGAAACACTGTTGATATTTGAAATCACCAAAACAAACACGCCCCTACCCAAAAGGATCACACCCCAATCTTGATAGCGCCACCCCCAACTTCACAAACACGCTATGGCGCACAAGCACCTCCCCCCTCATGAGTGGACACGCCGATTGGCTACAGGTGTGTTTTAGTGCTCGGTCCGATCCACTTTCAACAGCGTTTCTCAGAAAATACGCTTACTGCACCTTTAAGGAGCTATCAGCCTGCGCCATCTAGAGTTTCAGGACAGAACTTTTTATTCGTTTTTGGGAAACTATTCCTATGAGCTTCAAGATTGACCTAAATCATTCTCAAGGCCAAAGTATGCAGGATTTACATGTTTACAGTCTGGTACAAATTGTGGTTTTGGTCTATACGGCTAATTTTGCCGTTCATGACAACTGTGAGGGGGGTGAATTTTTTTATAACTCATTCATTTACATTATATAAAGCATTAAAGTTCTGCATAATTAAGGGCGTGGCCACTTCGAGTGACAGGTGGATTGCCCCTGCTGTTTGTCTGCTGTCCGTTAGCTCCACCCACTCCACCTGTTAGCTCATCTTTAGCCCCTTTTCAGTTATCCGGGAGTGACATGCTGTCAAGATGGCAGCGGCCGCACTTTAGGCTTCAGAAACCTATGGGTGATGTCACGGACACTACGTTCATATTTATTTACAGTCTATGTGTGGCAACCGTGCCCTGGGTGCGTCGATTCACTAGGCAGTCGAAGAAAAACACATTGCCCTGGCTAAATGAAGAGTGTAGGATACTTATGAAGGAAAGAGATCAATTATTGAAACAATCTTTAAAATCAGGTCTTTCAACAGACCGACAAAAATGTACCTCATTAAGTAATAAAGTAAAAAAAGATAAACTAAAGCCAACTTCTTCATCAATACTATTGAAGAGGCAAGAGGAAATGGGAGGAAGATATGGCAAACCATCAACAAGCTGATTGGCAGAAAAAGTTGAAAATTAACACTGAATTAGTTACAGATCCAACCATCATATCTACAGAACTCTTTCTTTCTAGACTCTGTTTATGAAACAACTCAACTTTTTAATTCACCTAGCTATTCTATTTGCTCCATTAATTATGCACAGCCGATTTCTATTTACAACAAATAACTGAAACAGAAGTAGCATCAGTGGCTTAAAAAATTCTAAGGCCATGGATATCTATGGCCTTGATACTAATTTTCTAAAAAGGCACAAAGAGACCCATTCATACAGCCCATGACATATTTCATTAATCAGTCCTTAAAGGGGTGTTGAACTGAGAAATCAACTTTCCCTTAAGCTTTTGATATATAAAAGGTCATGGTAATATAAGAATAACCTGTAAGTTTCAGAGCTGAAAACTTCCAGTGTGTGTGTGTCCGTGTCCGCGAGAGTGTGTGTGATTTAATCATTGTGTTTGTTTGATATTTTGCGAGTCCTCATTTCCCCAGAAGATACCCATATGGACTGACTGAAGCTCATTAAATATGCAAATCTTATCCAATCCTAGCCGTGGGCGTTTACTTCCAAGTGTTCAGTGCGGCACGCCCATCAAATCCGAGTGTTTTTCAGAGAGCCTCAAAACCAAGGCAGAAAATAGCCTATTACTTATTCATTATGATGTTTTTGAATGTAAAAACCACACAAACGTCATAAGTTGACCTCAGATAACAGTATAAAAAAAATAAAAAAGCCAGTTCATGACCCCTTTAAGACAATCCATTGTGCCATCAGCTTGAAAGATGGCCCTGGTATAGTCGAAAAATGGGTGGCTAAACTGATTCAACATCTCAATACAAGCAATAATTTATTCCACCCTATGGGATTTGGGTTCAGGGTTCAACTGTGTGTTTCTGGGAAAGGTTAAAGGCTATCTAGATAAGAGTTCTTATGTTGGTGCTGTCTTTATAGATCTAAATCGAGCTTTCGATACTGTTAATTACAAAGTTCTTTTATCTAAATTAACATATTTCAATTTCTCTGAACAAGCTCTTAACTGGATAAAATCATTAGCCTGGCGTGGCCATACTCAATTCTAGTCAGAATATGAGTCTGGTACCGCTCCATTGAGCTTTGATTATGGGGCGTGTTTCAACCGAGCCAGGAAAGACCTCAATTGGATAGACCCACAACCAATCAGAGCAACGGAGCGACGCGTAACGTTAGTTGTCAAATGTCAACAGAACTCAACTGCACTGTGTTGCCAAGTCCGTGTTTTTCTCCATGTCCGCGGGTTGAAGCGACCCCAATTATGTGATTATATAAACCCAGGAATGCGAATTTTAGCAGGCAACCTTGCCAAAATAACATATTTTGCCAACCAAACGCCATTTTTTTCCGGAGAACACCCCGGAAAGTTATTGTTTTGGGCTATAGTTTTGAGTAGCAATTGTGCGCGACATTGCAAAAACACTTGGAAACCCTGTCTGCACGCACGCTGGATTAAGTAACGTTACAAGAAAAATATGAGTGTAAAAAATAATAAAATAATTTAAGGATACACAGAGTACTTACCAACACGATCATCGTTTCTGAGAGAAATAGTGAAGGTGAATGCATATACGAACAAGTTCTCCGTTTAGGATAAGAGCAAATTCAACCCAAGAGCCTTCGATGATGTGGATGATTACGTTACTGTTGATCATCTGTCCATCATCGTCTCAAGCCCGCCCTGACAATTTCATTGGTCCAAACTGTTTCTGTTCGGGCATAATTACTCCTCTATGGAGCGAGTCCAGACCGAATTGCCCGAGCAAAAAAAATTGTGGGCGGGGCTAAATTCGGCTGGCATCCAGGCTATAAAATCATACCTATCCAGTAGAAAGCAACGTGTTTGTGTTAATGATTCAAAGTCCCCATTCTGTGAATGTCCAGTAGGGGTCCCCCAAGGCTCCACACTTGGTCCAATCGTGTTTACACTGTATATAAATGATCTGCCAGAGGCATGTCAAAATCTTGATGTTCAGATGTATGCAGATATGCTGTAATCTTTACACATGCTAAAAACTACCAAGAGATAGCATCCACACTTACATCTGCAATGGCTCACTAAGTCATGTCTCTAGTACCTAAACATAAACAAATGTTCTGTATGGCGTTTACTAAACAAAATATGAAGGTGTCACATTCTAATGCCCCTCCGCTTCATGGCTTCTTCCAAAGCGGTGGTAGTACACGCAGGGGTGGAAAAGGGGTTTCGAGGGAGGACGGAGTTCCAGCTAAAAAAAAAAAAAAAAAGGTTAAATTTTATTTTATTTTTAATTAAAAGGATTTGTATATTTTAGCAACTCACACAGCATGAAAAAAGGTGTATCCGGACCAGGATACTCCTGTATACACTGCTGAAATTCGGAAGAATCCAGGAGTATACTGGCCGGATAGGTCAAATTCCATGGATCCGTATATGTCCGTATTCATCCGAAATGGTACCAAATCGGATGTATGTTGTGCCCGTATACTCCCATGCTACAGCCATTTGTTGCCATGGCAAATAATCCCATCAAGTTTTTCCCAGGAGAAATTTTCACACCTCTAAACAGCTTTGCCTTCCATCCCCTATTGGTCCTTCATCTCAAACTGGATTGGTTGTTTTTTTTAAAACCACTCCCAAAACCCAGACTGCTATTGGAGAACAGGACGCATTGAAAACCCAGTCAAGTGACTTTATTGGTTACTTCTAAGGCTAAGGGTGGGCTAGGTTTTGTAGCATAGGGACTTGATTGGTTATAGGCCAGCTATGCAGATTTCGCTAATTAATATATAATATATATAAAAAATAATCCCCTCTCCCTCCCAAAAGAAAAATACACACAAAACAATTTGAGAAAGTCTGAAATATTTATTAAAAAGGTATATATAAAAAAAAAACATTCTTAACAGCATTATAAACGAACATTAAAACAATGGTGAAACAAAAACAAGTGAACTAAATGTATTTAAAAGGGATGAAAATGTAAAGGAACAAATGTAAAAATATAAACAGTCCAAAGAACATAAATATACGTTAAATTGAATTGGTAAAGAAACAAAAAGGGAAAAAAAATTAACAAAATGCATTTAAAAGACAGATGTAAAGGAATAAAATACACAGTGAACATAAAAAGGAAAAGAATAAATATACAAATTAAACAATATAAAATGAGAACAATAAATTTATAAGACAAAAAAAAGTGTATATAAAATACACATAAATATTCCAAGTAAACAATATAACCAAATTAAAAGAACAAAGAGCATTATAAACATACATTAAAATGAATGGGGGAAAAGATAAGTGAACAAAATGTTTCTAAAGGAAGGCGACGTAAGAGGAACAACAATACAAAACGTGGAGATCAAAAGCAACATGGACATCTAAAAAGGAACAAACATACAAAGTATACAACCTAAAACGAGACAAAGAAATCTATAAATTAAAAAGTGTATATAAAATATATGTAAATGTTCTATATATGGGAACCAATAAAAGTATAAGTATATAAACATAGGAATAAAGAAAATATAAAATGGAACAATTGAATATTAAAATTATAATTATAAAATAATTGTGACCAACTCTAACACAATGTTGTTTGAGCTAGCCAAACCATCCACACTGGCCTTCCATCAACAACAGCATCATCATCTTCATCAGGTCTATAGTTGCAGTCTTCCACAGGTTCTGTGTTGGTTTGTGCAACCCTGGACCTGGTCTCCAGCAACTGCAAAACATGACAGTAAATTAACCACTAAAACTCAGAGAGGAGTATAGTAACATTCTGGAGGGAAAAAGCTTAACCGGTTTCTTAACTAACCCGTCTCTTTCTCTGACGGTTCTGTGTGATGTTCTTCATAGTGTTTCTTTTCTGGGCCTTTTCAGACTGAGCCAAAGAATACTTCCTCAGCAAAGTCTCACAAAATAAAATACATCTTGCGACCTGCCAAATAATACATTAATAATATATAGTTAATGCCAATAAAAGCAAGTAAAACAATTCAATTAAAATGTATTTGTATAGCGCTTTTCACAATACATATTCAGGGTTTTTCCTGGGTCAAAAATGGTCTTCGGTGGTGGCTGACAGACATGGTCATCCACACACACACACACACACACACACACACACACACACACACACTCATATCAATATTAAAAAAATGAACAAATAGCCTAATTTTCTGCCATATACAATCAGCTAGCTAACAACAGCTTTGTTCTGGGTTCACCTCA
This sequence comes from Gobio gobio, assembly GCF_949357685.1. Taxonomy (NCBI): domain Eukaryota; kingdom Metazoa; phylum Chordata; class Actinopteri; order Cypriniformes; family Gobionidae; genus Gobio; species Gobio gobio. Next base: position 44,306 of record NW_027645721.1, read on the forward strand.
CTCCAGTCTAAACTAAATGATTTTAGGCTATTTATTTTACTACACATTGTCCACATAAATAAGCTGAAAGACTGTTGATAATTAAAACTAATTCTTACTATCCACTCTTGCTAAAGTGGGTAAGCACACTTGTGTTCTCATTTCAGGTGTTGTTCTGAGTAAATTATTAAACTGATTCATGAGTTCAGTGTTGGGCAGATCAGTTGTTAAAATGATTCAGTTCAAAGGAGTCATTAGGTGGCGAATCGGACATTAGAAGACGCGTTGTGTGTGAATCCCGTCTTTAGAACATCGCGAAAGATTTGTCAACACACAGAAAACACTACATAACCGGATAGGATTTGTTTCCTGTTTATTTAAAGTATGCTTTATGTCAGCTGGTCAGAGAATCAGTCAATGTTTTTTGAGCGCATTTCACACCCAGCGGTAATTAAAGGAAGACGTCTGATAGCGCCACGTGCAACATGGATTCGGTCTTCAGACCTTTTGATTTTGATTAACGTAATATGTGAAACATTAGAAAGCTAAGAATGCTTATTTTGAAGACAGAGAGAGAGTGCGAGCGGGGTAGGAGCTCTGGTCGTTCTCTCTGTCACTCAGTTAACGCAAGTGCAGCAGTTATCTGTTCTACATCACTCATAAATCACAATAACTGATCAAATAAGGCTTTGGCGGGACAACAATTTGTTTTGGCGGCCGGCAAAAAATTTTCAATGTAGGAAAAACCCTGATATTGTTTCAAAGCAACTTCACAGAAAATGCATGCGTCTACATTACAGAAAAAAACAGAGAACATTAAAATAATTTTTAAGATTACCTTTTACACATTCAGGGTCAACATCTGTAAAAGTTCTTCAGGATCATGGATCCAAAACTTCTGGATCATGAGGGGGGAAGAAACATGCACACACACAAATGAATATTAATTTGTTTGATAAAACATTAATATTAATTATCAACTTACGGACAAGGACTTGCAAAACATACTCACCAGGTCCATACAAAAACTTCACAGTAGATCCAAAATCCTGGTTTGCCTATAATTCTTCAGAGTCTAAGTATGGTGTTTTCCTGTCCTCTCTGTTGAACAAGTGTACATGACAGTGTTCTCAGATTACTCATTCCAAAGCTCTGTTACATTTTATGACAAGCTTGATCTTAAAACTAGCTGACAGTAGGGATGGGCATTATGACCATATAATTATACATACATGAGAAATTTTATTTTACAATAACGATATCACAATATATTTATTTTGATGGATTTTTTATTAAAATGCTACAGAATAATACTGCTTTAAAAGTCTTCACTGTATGATATTCAATTAATTAATATCACTTGATTCTTAAAGAAGCAGAAGGTCTTCTCTATTCTTTTGTTTTATTAAAATGATAACAAAGCTGCAGCCCCTTTAAGAACGGATGCACATAATGACACACATCCGGGTTTCCCCAAGTTAACTTGAACTGTTTGACTTTACTTTAGACATAACTGACTGTTTAAATCAAGTGAATACCTCACATGACAGGCTTACTGAGATAACTGTGTGCATTTTACAGAAAGATAATTGATTTCGGGATCGCATGCTGTCTGATAGAGGCTTATTTAAACACATGCATGTCCCGTTCATTATTCTACATTCATGCATGTTTCCTTGTCAAAATGTCAAAAAGTTTTAGTACAGTCAGTGCTGCGTTATATACGCTATATTCCCATTCCGCAATATAAAAAGGTAATGTTAACGTTTACAGCAAAATCGCTAACAATAGTCAGTATCATCAGATCGCCATAACACCCAGCCCTATCTTAACAATATTACAACACAACAAAACACAGAAACAGAATATGTAAGTTAATCACGATTAGCATATGACTTTAATGCACTAACGTTATATCTTGATGAGCAGTAGAAACAATATAAAGGGATTTACGTTACCTTCTGCCGTCTGCTGTCCGCCATTGGAAACTTAGTCTGTTCGTATTCATGTTTTTTCGTTCTCAGTCGACATCCCACAATCAAAATTCGTCCAAAATAAGATTTTAACAGGTTTAAATGGTCCATGCAATGCCATTAATAGACCGACGTGAAGATTAGAAGCCGCGATCGCGTCGCGTCCCCGCGAGCCACGATCAACTCCAACGGCAACGGCAACGAGTGTATAATTCAAACTGAAGGCGCGCACTGTCATTGGCCAGATTTCTGGATGACGTTCAGATTGACCAATCACGCTCAAAAGAACACGGAAAGACAGCAAATAGCCTTGCAAATATAGAAAAAACTTGTTTTAAACAACAGTTAGAAAATGTATATATTTATTTTTATTTGCTGTTATATTGAATTAATTGGTCAAATGGTGTTTTGTGGTGTGGGCAGAAGTTTCAACCTGGAGAGCAGTGCAGATTTGTACTCTTTAAAAACAATTATTGTTTGATATTTAGTTTGCTATATATTTTGTTATATTTGTATCCAGAATTGAATGTAAAAATACACCTTCACTGTAAAACAGAAAATTAAATTAAAATATCTTAATTTAAATAAGGAAAAATCTGTAAACTAATAGTGTTTTCTCTAAAACGTTTAATGTAAATTTCTGTGAAGTTTTTTAACTTTATTTGACTTAAGATATTTGACTTTAATTTTACGGTTTTTGTTTTGCAGCTGTAGCTGCTGTTTTTTTTAGGTTTTTATTTTTACAGTGTAAATATAAAACTAATAAGATTTACTTCAAAATGACAAAGAATAATGTTAAATTGTTAGTATGGACATAAACATAAATCTTTAATATAATGAGCTAAATATTGTATTACAGTTGTTAATTTACAGATATTGTTTGTAATTTTGCATGAATTTGTTATTTATGAAAACAGAAAAATAATACAGTTATGTTCCTGTATAAAAAAATGAAAATTACTGTAGTTTGTCATTAATGATATAATCCTTAAAATAACAGTCAAGTTGTTTATTTAGATATTGTTTGTAATTTTACATCGTTTTAAACATAATTCAAAATTACAAGAAAATACTGTAAATAAACTGAAGTTTTTTTCTGTAAAATTAGGATTATTTTTATTGGTTGCCTTATTTTTATTGGTAACCTTATTGGTTGCACCTACATCTATTGTGAGTGGTGGATTACAAACCTCAAAACGCCCCTCTTTTGCAGCGTGTTAAAGTTAAGAATCTTGGAGTGACACTTTTTGTTAACAGTTGCAGAGCTGAAAGATCTGCTTGTGTTTCTGTGTTTCTTGAGCAAGTGAATCCCTGCTCTTTTTTATTCCATATTTTTATTTTGAGCATATCAGTTTTTGGTGTTTTTAAAACAAACTTTTTCATTTTCCACATTTCATCTCCTCTTTATTTAATTCTATTATTGCCTACAATTTGTAAAACTTTGCAAAAATTGTTTGGGGATAGTCTAAAATGTTTGGTTAATTATCCTTTGTTAATTCCATTACATTTCTTTGTTTATTTCATTACATATTCAGATTTTTTTGTGAACGTATATGTTCAGACAGGGTTTTTATTTTGTACTGTTTTTATAAAAAATATTTGATTAAGAGACTCTTTTCATGCAGTGGTTTTAAGGCCCTGCCACACCATTCTGATGGTTTGGCCCAGACCCAGGCAACGTGAACCAACCCCACAGTCGGCTTTAGTCATTGCTAGTTCAGTTTAGTGTTTCAGGGCCTTAAGAATTATTTTTTCTGTGCAAAAAGCTTGTTTGCTGTAGCCTACAGTAGACCAGAGATAATTCTCAATCCTGAAGTCGTCCCTCTGAGAACAGCCAGCACTAGTGTCAGTCATTAACATATGAAAGGTCTTCTTCACACCTAACAGTCTTCAGTCCTAGCACACCCAGCAGTGTTTCAGCTGTATATGTCCGTGAAATTTCACGGATTCCTGTATACATCCGCATACGTGAGGTTTCCGGGTTTTTCTGGAAATATACTGTTCCGTGTTACTCTGATCCGCTTTTTCCCACATACATCCGGTAAACATCAAATTACACAGGAGTATACCATGCCCGGATAGTGCCGGATTTCAGTGTTTTCATGCAGTGTCAATATTCTACAATATAATAGCCACATATACACGTAATGTAATGAATAATAATAAAGAAGTAGCAGAATATTTTGTGATAAAGGCTGCACAATGTCAACTTTTCTGATTGGCCAATACCGGCAGACTGCAGCCAATGGAAATGCTTCTCCATTGTTACGTGCTTGAGGTAAATTATCTGGAATGATGAACTGTGATTTTTGACCCAAAACCCGTTACTTTAACTGTTCTAAATTAGGATATATCTGGATCAATGTGCACTGACCGCCACAGTGTTCTTGTCAGAGAACTCAGAGTCATGGATAGATGATAGCCTTTTAATGATTGCTTTGTATCAACACAGATGGACATGTGGAAGGTTGATCTAGAACAGTTAAAGAGAAATAATAATTAACATATAAATCACTTAAGTGATATAAATAAACTCAACATAAAGTGTCTTCATCCTCATTCAAGTGATAGCGATCGCTATATTAAACTTCAAAGGATTGACGTCAATGATTCAGCGCCCCAGATAGCAATGAGTCGGCGGACCACCGGCGGTGATCCGGCGGCTGTAGAAGCGTCAGAATTGCGTAATCGCAAACACGTTTGACGGCAAGCGGCAGCCGGCTTCCTACCGCCTTCGTACCGCCGCCGGCCCGCAGGCAAACCGCCGTTCCGCCGCCTTTATACCAAAAGGCGGCCCGTCGGAGGCAAACGCTATTTTCGAGCGATCTGCCTCCGCTTATTGTGTAATAAATAATATATATTTATTTATTATTCATATATTTGTAACATGCAGTTTATGATGGATAATAATTGAACAAACCAGATAAATTCCCATTTGGCATTTTTATTCCACATTTCAAAGTACATTAACTGTCAATGATACAAGATAATATAAATGAAATATAACAGACAATAAATAAGCTTAAATAGGCCTATAAATAACAAAAAACATTTTTACTAAAGAACCTGCATGTTTCCAATTAAATTTTGGTTTAAAAAAAAAAAAAACAGCCTTACAAGCAAATTATAACACTTACAATATTTGTTAATAACAAATAGGTCAGCTCTGGGATGAAAAGAATTACCATTAAATATTATATCAAATAATGAGGATATTTGGTACCAAAGAATGTGCAGGATACCAAATAAATCGAGGTATAACATCACATTTAACAAGCCATTTCTAACAATAGGATAAATGGTAATAATTTAGAGTAAAGCTCTGGAGAAGAATAGAACAGTAGTAGAACAGAACATTATAACAAGCCTGACTATGGGTTCTCCGGTTTTCCCCGACCTCCAGAATGAGGCAGCGCAAATTGGCTTATCTTCAGTGATTTCTTGTGCGCCTATATAAAGGACAAACAACCTCGCCATCCCATATCTATCCAAGGAGCTGCCTTCAAGGCAGGGTCACAGGGAATAAAAATTTCCACAGTAATTTCCACAGTGAACAGTGTGGATTGGGTGAGTGTAGCCTGAAACTTCTGGCTTCTTTAGGGGTCTTGATGTTACTGACTGCAGGATAAAGAAAGGGTTCCAGGTGTCAGTAGTCAGCCTAGGTGTAAGAGGTCGGCTGTGGGTCCCTCTCAGCTGTGCGGCGTCTTTTTCCGCCTTCACGATCAGATGCTCCTTTCAGGTAACGCATAACGTTAACCTGGACCGCCTCATCAGTGGCATCCTGGGTTGCCGGGTTCTTCCGGATGGCTCCTGTAGAAAATACAGATCTGTCATTCCATGTGAATGTCATAAGGCCACACACATCTACTTAAATATATAACAAATTTATATATTTATATATATTACTTTGAACAATGGTCTTCAGGAACATGTCTCTAAAACATGCTTTATCCCCTACACCCGTCCAGGTTGTATTAATGGAAAGGTGATTAGAGAAGATACTCTGAAGTATTCGCCACACGGTTGTTTTTAGGTCCCTCCCACATTTGATTGCCAAAAACCGAAGCTGAAAATACAAAAAAGTGTTACAAATTACATATCTCTGAAGCTTCTCATACATAAATATAAAAATGTGACAGGCTGTGGATTCAGACTGTAGAATATGCAGTGTACAATCTTAAATTTTACTTTTTAGATTACCCTACAGCATTATAAACAAAATCAGCACACTTACTGGAGCTCTTTATCCTGCCTCAAACTGTTGTCAAGCAACGCCAAATGGGTTGTCTAGGGGGAGTAACAGACCCCCTGGCAGGGATAACTCTCCAAAAGACACATTGGCACTGAAATGTTGCAGCATAGTGTCCATTTTGTTGTCCATGCTACGCACAACATCGCCAAACTCTCCAAGACGTCGCAGCATTAGGGTCTGATCTGCACCTACAGGGGTTCACAGAATAAAAGAATAAAGCAGTCAGTCCTGGTCCCTCAACTACTAAACTATGACATTTACAACTAGGTCTACTACATGTACAGGTGGCCCCAGTGGGAATTAAACCAACAACCACAGGTGTTGTTTGCAAGTTGTACCTGATTGCCCAGTACGAGCAAACGTCGTCAACATTGTCCCAACTTGCTTCACCTGCTCATGAAGTGAGCCGCTGTCATCCGAAGCTACAAAATGAAAGGCATTTGGTAATTTTGGACCTACATCACAGTCAAAAAAGTAAAATTTAAGAAAGAGTGCATGTTCTCACCTGCTTGTGCATTGCTTTCCCTCAGGGCTTGGTTCTCATTCTGGAAATCTACATAAAAAATATTTTAATTATATATATATATATATATATATATATATATATATATATATATATATATATATATATATATATATATATATATATATATATATATATATATATATATATATATATAACAACAACTACAGGCACAATTTTCCATACTGTTAAAGTTTCCAACATCTGCAATTTCCTGTTTGTCCATCTCAACTCCTTTCAATATTCTTCTCCTTATAGCCCAGTAACTAGACATTGTGACTAACAATTTATTTACCTTGAAAGCCAAAACGATTGTCCAATAGTAGGTCACTTGGATGAAGATAACCGATTGTGCTCTGGTCAAGGTATCTGCAAGAAAATGTGAACAAAACCGCATTGTTAACGTTATATACAGAATATACAGTAGCTATGCTGTGGGGGGAAAAACTGGTCAGCCAAATGTGGAACAGTAAAATGTATTCATTCAGTGTAGTGATTCAAGTAAACTACATTGTCCTCAAACATAAAAAGTACAGCAGTTCAGAGAAATAACTCATAAATGACCTTAAATGCTAGAAGAACAGTAGCAACACAGCACATGTTAGCTAACACTTGCTAAAACTGACCTAGCAGCATGCTTGTTCGGACTAACAAAATAATTTAAATACCTATATACATCATTCTGTTTTGTTAGAAAACACCAAAAGTTAAACTTAAGTCTTTCTAGATGTAAAGCTTTGGCTAACTTACCTACAGTAGCTAGATACATTTTAACATGTAGAACATGCTTGAACTCAGTGTGTAAAAAAGGCGAAACAGCACGTGTTAGCTAACACTGTGCATTGTGCACTATATCAGCGTGCGTGTCTGAACAAACTAATTAAAACAACCAACCGGTATATACATCAAAAATGAACATAATATTGTGTGACACAAAAAGGAAACATGTACTTACTTAAACGCTCGTAGTCGAGGATATTTTCTGATCTCCTCTCTTCAAATACTAAAACCATGTGATGAGCGGCCGCTGTTGGTAAATCTGTATGTTTTACCGGTTTGTCTTCCGCCTTTTTTAGGTATACTGCCCCTCTCGGCCGGTGGAGGTACTTCTCTGTTTTTTTTTTATTTTATTTTTATTTAAATTAGTACATGTATAGACAAGTACAATACAAAAAGTACAATGAGAGAAAAATAAAAATAATAAAGCATTGTGGTACAGTTCCGAATATGTAGAACAAAGAATAACAACAAATGTAACACTGTATATAAAATAAATAATAAAAATAAGAATTCTGAGATAGAAAATACTTTATAATATTAAGGCAGTCACATGAAATTGAAAAGCTTTCAGGTTTCTGTTTTTGTAAGCTTTTTGTTTTGCGACCTCATGTTTGAGAGGGTTTCAAATATTGTAAAAATCAGCTTTATAAGAGGTAATATTAGAGGGCTTCTTTTGAGTTATTCTTGTCTTATGAATGTAGAATTTTTCCTAAATAATTAATAATATATTTTTGTTTTTCAGAAAAATATGGGTTTTGAAAACAAAGTAAAATGTCATGAAGTTAGTTCAAATTTTTTGTCATGTCTATTTTAAAGTCAGTCCAAAAAGAAATAGAAAAAAGGGCAATACAAAAATAAGTGTTATCCTAAAATGAACTTTCAAACTTTCTTAACCCTCCTATTATGCTAAAAAAAAAAAAAGTATTACATCCATTATGGGTCAAATTGACCAACACTGTTTAAACACACTCGACATGCAAATAATCAAGTGAAAATTTAAATGTAATTTCCTAAACCTAACCTTATCATGGAATCAAGAGTCAAGAATCTGTTATAAACCCTAATGGCTTTGGAGCAAAAAAACTAATATTTGATATAATTCACATAGGCCTATAGGCTATTATGATTTTATAATCGCTTCAAATGTGAGAACTAGTTAAAATGCTGTCAGTTCCACTCTATTTCCCAACAAGCCAAACATAGCCAACGTGGCTGGTCGAATTTGAGAGTAGAAATCCTTGTATTTCACAGCGGCTTGCCGCCAGCCGGCCGCGGTCCATTAGGCGGAGGCAACCGCCAGGGAAAATGAAGCCGGCGGCCCGCCGGCTAGTCGGCCGCGGCATCTCGCAAGAAATGGGAGTGACGTATTCGGCGGCAAACGTTTCATCACCGCCAGCGGGACGCACCTATAGCCGACAGCTTAGGGCCGGCGGCAAAAAGAAGCCGTGCCGATATTTTTTGCTATCTGGGGCATAACTCACGTGAGATAAATAGATTGCATGAATATAAACGAATAAAACTTATAAACAGTATCTGCAACGAATACACTTGTAATACAACATTAATATTCAAATAACACTGTACTTACTTGTACATTACTCAAACAATGTCCTTAAAGTGCGAGCAATCCAGCGACTAGCGCTACGCATATTCTCAGTCTACTAAATGAGCGTAAGCTGCGCATGTTGCGCAATATTCTGTAACGTGCAGCGCTGATTCTGCGCGCATCTCCGGTTATTATGCTGAACATGGAGAATTCAGAACATTAACAGATGCCATAACAGAAACTTTGAAATGATAAAGCTGTGTTAACCTGCCTGAAATTATCCTGTCTATAAATATAATAATAATAATAATACATAAATGGTCATCTAAAAATGATCCGGCCGTCTTTCCCGAAAAGAGCTTGAATTTCCGTTATATCGAGTGAAATCAGATCCAGAATCGCACACTGTAATTCAGAAATGCATGCGAGATATGCACAAAACACACACAAATGGCGACCCATGCTGGTCAAAATTGGAAATGCAATGAAAACACAGGCCAAGCATGTAATGATACCTGGAAAATAAAATAAGGATTAAAAGGGATTTGAGGTAATAAAGAAAAAAAGAAGAAGAAAGAAGAAAGAAATAAGAATGGTAAAAGCAGTTCTAGTCTAATTGTAGCCTAGATGTGAGGTAATCCATTTAGGCTGAACTCTTTGCTAATAGTATTTTATTTAAAATATGCACACATTCAATATTCACTATGTCAAAAGTGCAAAACGTGTCTTATAAATTCCATTAAAAAAAAAATGAACAGTTTACATCACTGTATTATTACTGTGGGTCGTTGAATACATCTATCATAAACAGTTGTCAAATATTAAATGTTTAGCTACTTATATCTCACCACGCACCCCAAAAATGATAAGAGATGTTTCTATTGTTATAATAATGATTGTCTAAAATGTCTACACATAAAGGTAAAAATAGTATTATTTTAATTTTAAAAGTGTTTGTTTTCCAGTAGATGGCAGCAATCCTCCACTAAACCAAAGCACATGTTCACTTTATCATCATGAATGAAAATGAGAAATGTAGATATTTTTTAAAAGTGGATTTTAAAATGATGCCATTTTATATAACTGTATTAATTTGTGCACAACTTTACAGTAAAAACATTAATAAAGCTTTCTGACATTACAATGTGTGTGGTGGTGTGGTTACGGCCCTGCTTGTCTTGTGTTTTTTAGCGGGCTTTGCTAATGAGGCCAATTAGAGAGAATTATTAATATATTTTTTTTATAACAAGGGTTTATCAATGATGCGTAGGCTATATTATTGAACTAACCGAAGACAAAATGTAGAATTCAGAAAATAATGTAGAATGTTTTTTTTCCAAAAAAATATACTGTAACAAAAGCCTTGTTTGTGTAACCTTTTCCCACACAAGTTTGAAATGTTCCAAATGACCCCCAGACATTTTTTATAATAGGTTTGTGTGAATATTGTTTTAAGTTCACTTGGAATTGATATAGCTTTTATTTATACAATAATGTTGAATGTCTATCATTAATGTTTTAAAAGAAGAAAAAAAAATTCAGAGACATCGGTAGCAGTTTTCATAAAAATGTGTCATTACAACAAATATTTCAAATATACTGTCTTTAAGTTGTTTCTACATAAATTTGGAGAGTAACTGTGGAATTATTACAATGAAAAAATATTAAAAACGCAGATGTTGAATGTGCGATTAATTAGTTACTTTTTTTAATTGATATATATATATATATATATATATATATATATATATATATATATATATATATATATATATATATATGTATATATATAACTGCCTTATAACTAGATTCACCTTTACATGTTTAATTGTTCATTTTCAAAGCACTAAACTGAGATGTACAGTAACCATCCAAAACATTCAACAGATTTATTTAACCTGGGGACAATTTATTTAGAAGGTTTTTGTGACCTCTTGAACTGCAACTAAAAAACAACAACAACAACTTTCGGCCATTTCCACCACTGAGTACACAGGCCTCTGTGAAAGGGGACAGTGTGATACCATTTAGGCGCACCACTTTTGGACAAAACGTATTGTCAGTAATAGGCAGAAAACTCTGGAATAGTTTGCCCCTTCCAATAAGAGAATGTCCTACATTGAAAACCTTTAAAACTCACTTAAAACAGTTGCTTCTAGAAAACCAGACATGTACTCACACATTTATCACCCATACATTTTCACTGTTTATTGAATGCAGTATAGAGGTGGATGAACAATGTCTTTGCCATTATGTGTCTTTTTGTTTTATCAATGTACATGTCATTATTATGTGTATATTTTACTCTATAGTGAATGAATGCTGTTTGATTGTGGGCTGTCTTCTTGTTAGTCTTATGTTACCTGCCTAGGGACTGCAGATGAAAAGTAGTTATTTTGACTAATTCTGGCATATTTACATGATGTATTTTTATACAACAATGTTAATTTATATGCATAATCCCTATCAAATAAATCAATAAAATAAAAATAAATAAAAGAAGTGTACTTTGCAAGGCTGTGCGTTCAACAAACAAATGATACTTTTATTCAAAGGGGTCATCAGGTCACATATAAGACACTATTGTCAGGATGTACCAGCGGACAGAGGTGTAAAATAAGTGACAGGGACAAAAATGCACAGTCCAGAGTTGTTTTAACTCCCAAAGTGGAAAAATATAAATACATACAGTGGCAATAGTGAAGACAGAAAAATAATCCAAATATAATACAGAGGAAAATACATTTGCAATACACGAATGTAAGTTGGCTATGCCGATGTACAGGACCAAAAAACACAAACGAGATTGAATCTCTCCACACTCCCTCCCCTGCCCCTAAAATGGCTGCCTCTTTTATAGGCTTTGGCTCCTCCTATTTTTGGAACATATCATTTTAGGGGAAAACCTATAAGTTACAAACAGGTGACAAGACATAAACAAACAAACCTTCATGACATTTCAACTCTACATCATATATTATTTACATCTATTAACATGTACAGAGCTCAAAACAATAAAGACAAAACATACATCCCAGGCTCTCTCCCTCCCCTATGAGGTCAGAACCCGATGGAGTAATCTTTGATGAGCAAATGCTAGTTTAAATATGGCTACTTTCCATGTGTACTGGTGTGGCATGTGAGAGGTGTGATGGAAATATTTTATATAATGGCCTCAGAAATGGTCAAAGGGTTATTTAGCATGACATTACAGAAAAACGCAGACTAAGGATGTTCAGGTCAAAGACCATGTAGACTTAGCCAAAAAGGTGCAGTCATATGTGTGCTCATGTGTGTTTGAGTAAACGCTAGCGATAGTAGCTTCTCGACGGGACGCCGTCACCTTACTTCGGGAGGGGAATTACCTCAAAGTATTGAAATTGTGTTCGATGTATTCGAGAAGGGAATTACCTCGAGATACTGTAGTTTTATATTAACAACTGGGAGTTGTTTTGAATTGTCCGTGGTGAAGTCAGATAAACGGATTGAGAATTTCCGCGACAGAGGTGAACCAGAAGGGATGTTTAGCTGTTTGAAAAGCGTTGAAGTTAAACTGATAACTGAATGAAATGAAATAAACTCTTATGGTGTAAAGTATTTTTGGTGTTCCTCTCTGTGTAATGATATTAGAACCGCATGCGTCACTGAACATTAAACATTTAAACAAATTCCAGCATTAAACAAACAAAACAATGAAACTAACAACTTGGGACGATGAACGGGATGTTACAACACCGACATCGGGGCTACAAACACACGACTACATCAGGATGGTACATTTTGCCGGCATTTATGCTGCGTTCCAGGCAAAGTCACGCCGAACTCATTTACAAACATTTCTATCACCAAAGGTGCTCACTCCTTGCTTATTTGAGGGAAACGGAGGAGAAAAACGGCCCATAAGGCAAGAGAAGCTGTTGTACCTTTTATTTTACGTTATTTGTATATTTGGAAATGTATTAGGTATTATTTTATTCTTGCACTCAATGGCCTGAAAACGAGCTAACGCTAGAAAAGCTGCTGATAATGCATAACATTTGCAGATAAATAACGTTAGAGCAATACCTTATTTTAAAAAACGATTTGGGTTTTAATGTACGACTTTCATAAACACCGCATCCGTAGGGGCTGCCATTGTTGCTTCGCGGGCTATGTGACGCCAGAGCTCGTAACTGGGAGTACATCGATCTACTACGAGTTCACGGGTGGGAAGTCACGGGTTTGACTGCCGTTCCGGTGCACTTTCACGGGTAGAAGGTTGGAAAAACACGGGTCACAGGTCGCCTGGAACGCGGCATTAGTTTGTGTGTATGTGTAATGGTGGAAACAGTTTGTTGTGTGCACATGCCCGTGTTCAGTCCCTTCAAAATAAAAGTCAGAGGTCACAGTCAGTCTGTGACAACTATATAAATAAAGATGAGTTGTCTTGACTAAACAAAGCAAATGTGGCCGTGATGACTTGATGACTTCTTTCCAGTCTTCGGTCTCTCGTGTTCTTGCTCAGACGTGGGCCGGCTCTGATCTCTGGTGCGGCGGCTTGGGTTCCTGTCAGCAGGTCGGGGTTGAACTTCAGGCTTCGGCTCAAGCCCTCCACCAAGTGTTATATCCTATCCAATACAAAGATTATATGAACATGTGAACTCATGAATGTTTTTTTAGAGCTGATTTACAACAGAACTGAATTGTTGCAATCGCATCACTGATTGTGTTATTTTCCTGTTTATTACTGTGAAGCCGCTCTGAAACAATCTGTATTGTATAAAGCGCTGTATAAATGAAGCTGACTTGACTATAACAATGAACACAAATTTGAAAACCTCACTACCAATAATCCAGAACTGAAGATAAATGATAATAATCCTACTCTGTCTGTTACACTTCCTCACACCTGAAATCACTGATCGAGTGAATCTCCTGAACTTCTCCTGAGCTAATCCATTCATGATGTAACATCTGCTCTAACGTCGGCCGTTTCGTTGGATCCCGGGCTAGGCACTGGCTAATCAGATCTCTGCATTCTGTACACATTTTTATTAAGGAGAGGCTGGTTAGTCATGACCATGTGACACGAATGTTGAAAACATTGAAAAATCTTAAATACTTCACCTTTACCTGTTTCTAAACAGAGCCTTTGCTTTATTTGTGTGTTTATCAATGTTATCAATATTTTTCGCTCACCTTCGGATAAGTTGGGGTTCTGAAATGTAACTTTGGCTTGTGTGATTTCCGTTCTATTGCCAAAGGGAGAGCATGCGTTCATCATCTCGTAGAACAGCACTCCTAGAGCCCAGACATTTGTTGGGACGGCGTGGAATCGAGATTCTGTGAAGACTTCAGGCGGCCAGTAATCCCGTAATCCTGTAAGCAAGACATTTGCACATTGTAGAGCAATCTTTTCAAAGCATCAAATAATCAAAAAGTCACTACATCCAGGTTTCCACACTCCAAAAATACTCACCACGGTATACGTTCCTCTCGTAGCCATCAGCACTAAGTAGCTGACCGCAGCCGAAGTCGATCAGTTTGAGCTCTAGCGTGTTTGCCTTCACCAGGAAATTCTGTGCATGAACATCATTATGAAAAACGCCATGCTCGATGCAGTTTTCCACCGCCAGCACAGCCTGTATCATGATGACCCGAGCTGTGGTTTCATCCAGTGGAGGATCACGAAGGATGAAGTCCAGCAAGTTCTCGCAGGGGTCAGGGAACTCCATAATGAGACTGAATCTCCGAGGATGCTCAAACCAGTCGTACATTTGTATGACGAAGGGGCTTATGGGTTCTTGCCTCATCATGAGCAGCAGCGCCACTTCCGTAACCAGAGGTGTGGGATGCCCAGGCTAGAGAAAAGTAGTAGACAGAAGGTTAGCTGGGTCAAAATCTGAAGAAAACGTCTCATTTTTAAATGTTCTTTTCTTTGATCTTTATAGATACGATCATCAGAGCCTTTCCAGGTTTATTGAGCTATTACATTTACACCTAATGTTTCCTCCAGGTGTATTGACTACAGTAATCAGCACTTAAACAACAAATACACATTCAACTTTTGACCAACTTACAATAACAAGATAACGATCATTGTTAATCTTGTGCATCTGCTTGATGGCAACCTGCAAAAAAAAACTATGTTCAATAACAGTTCAACAACAGTAACAGTGTTCAAGCCGCTGACTTTGCACATAACATTTATGATTTGAGCATCTAAGTATTGACCCATCTGTATTAAATATGTTTTAATGCATGCAAGAGCAAAAATGTTTGTACAATTCAGCAAGATTGCTTTACCGTTTTGCCATCACATTTCCGTGTTCCCTTGAACACTCTTCCGAATCCTCCGGATCCAATCATCTCTCCCACGTTATAGAGAGTCTCAAAGGAGTCTGAAAAATAAAATATGAGAAATATATGAGCTTGCTAGATCCTTTGTTTTATATTTAAAATATCAGTGCAAACAAGAAAATAATAATACTGTTTAAAACAATGTTGGAGGAATAATGTCTGCGGATTGACCGTTATTTGGCTGGACGCCGGAGGGATCTGGATCAGGTGATGATGGACCAGGATCGGGCTCTGGCTCCAGATCCGCTGGAGGAACAAACGGCTCCACAACATCCTCAGCACCGAGACAACAGCAGAGGAGCGAGCGCCTCATAGCCTGACACACGTTCCTGAAGAAAGAACGATCTCCTTTCCTCTTCTTACAATCGGCAGGTTTTTCTGAAATGAAGAAAACAAAACTGAATTATTAGAAACATCTCTGACGCCAAATTAGGCTGTGATATAATGACATAACTTACATTTTACTGTTAAAGGGGTGGTCGCATGCGATTTCACTTTTTTAACTTTAGTTAGTGTGTAATGTTGCTGCTTGAGCATAAACAGTATCTGCAAAGTTACAGCGCTGAAAGTTAGATATTGTCTTTTAAAGTTATGGCAGTTTATTGCCTACAAAAACGGCCGGTTTGGACTACAACAAGCTTCTTCCCGGTTTGTTGATATCATAAACCCTTGCTATTAACATAAACACTGCCCCCGTGAACACGCAACAAAGTGGGCGAGGCCACGTCGCAGTCATTACGAAAGAGAGAGAGAGCTGTTGCAGAACTACAAACTACATTTGGCCATCTAACCAATCTAAGACCATTGCGTTTTTCAGAGGGATGGGCTTCATAGAAGCAGGAAGCAAATGAGCCGCTCAAAGGACAGTGGAGACAGCGGTGTGGAATAAAGGTAAAATATAAGAATAAAAATACGGCGTTTAAAAAAAAAAGAAGTATTAAGACATGTTATACTGCGCCCCATAAACACAACCAAGCCTAGAAAAAACCCACGGAACCACCCCTTTGATTCCAGAAAGAAAATTTCAGCAAAAGGAAATTAAATGTGACTGTACTGTGACTGTCAGAATGAAATATGAAATAGCAAAAATCTCCATCTGTACACTTTACACCGCCCAGCTTTATTTCAGTCTCACCTGTTGAGCTCCTGTTCACTGGTGAAGCCTCCATAAGGCCATTTGAAGTCTCCGTTGGCTCGACGGGAACTTGACCTGGCAGCGGAGGGCACATCCACTCTTCGAGGCTGTCGGACCTGGACAAACAACAGTCGCTGGAACTGCCCTGTTCGCTTAGGCTATCCGACCGATCGCCACTCCACCTCCATTCGACGATGTACGTGCCTCGGCTGCTGAGGCTCAACGACTCTCTAGAGAACCGCCTCACTATATTGACAGAGAGGGACAAAGATGATATGGACATGATGCTTGGTGAAGATATTTCTTATCATATTAATAATCAATGTCAGTGGTCACATCAAATTGTTACTGTATTTATTTATTTTTCAACTTTCTATTTTCAATGACACATTATTTGATAACTGAGCAATAACTTCTTCAATAAAAGCCTATTCTGACCTCTGCGAAAGAGTTTAGATGGAGTGGATGGACGTCCATCGTCCTGGCTCTCCCGGCTGCCGCTCTGCCACTCCCTCTTCCTGTCCGTCTGACCTGTGGACACAGAAACACAAAACTCAGAAGACAGAAGTGCTAAATGTGTAGGAAGCTCCTGGATCTGTGTCTGGGTCGGTCATCAGAACAGAACAGGGTCTCCAAACCTCCTGACCAGCCGTCTGAGAGAAAGTGGCTCTCCTGGATTTGGAGCGGCCTGAGGCTGGAATATTTCAGTAACATAACATCCCATAAACAAATGAAACACCTAAAGCACTCACCTCCTGTTTCACCCATCATATTCGCCATCGACATCCTCCTCCAATCTGGAATAAAAACAATACAAAACACAAAACACAAAACACAACACACAACACAACACAATAGTACAATACAATAAACTCTCCTCAAAAATACTCCTCCCAGAAAAATAAAAAATAAAAAGAAATAAAATTTGAAACTCCTAAAATAAGAAAAGAACAATAAGATAGCACAATAGAAATAATAAGAACTAAAACTCAAAAATATAACTGTGTAAAGGATATCTCCTGCGTTGTTCTTCCAGAATAAAACTCTTGTCTCAGGAATCGTCCGAACAGCTTCAAAATCTCAGTCAGCACAGAAAATATTCTGCAAATGTTTTTGAATTCGCCTCGTCTCTCTCAACAACAGATCGCGATCAGTGCGCCTGCATATGAGTCAGAATCAATTCATAACAATGTTCATAACATGCATCGCCATAGCAACTCAAATTCAAATCATTCATATGAGCAGAGCACGTGACCGCGCATCGATCTGAACACATTTATTGAATAGTTATGAACTTAATTTGGACGTTTTCTAATTCTTGAATGAATCAGCCGGTTCACTGAATCGACTCAATGACTCACTCATTAAGACGGTCACCTGCTGCCACCTACTGGTGGTTTAGTCTCATCTTTCCAACATTTCTTATTTGTATCTTAAAAAATATTTAAAATAATCTAATAACATTATTTAATGCAGTTGTAATTTTTCAGTGTAAATTGTTTAATTTGATTGGTAACAGCCTATAGTGTATTATTCTAATTTAATTTATAGATTAAATTTAAGAATATAAAAGGAAAACTGAAGCATAGCCTATATTTAATAAGATTATCGAAAAATTATAAAAAGGTAAACATATCACAAATATACATATTTAAATATGTCAAAGCTGATTGAACACTGGTGAGAATATTGCTTCAGAGGTCCCCGTTTTACAGCTCGTTCAAAACAACATATACATAACAACAACGCATTTACATTGCAAAAAAGTGTTGTGATTCTTTCACCAGCAGATGGCGCTGTGAGCTGCGCTGACTCTACTTGGTCGCGCGCACGCAGCTTCATGATGAACGTCACCGAGAGCAGAGCGCCATTATCGTCAAATATCAAAAGAAACATCGTTATCACTTTCAAGGTAGTAACATACTAACTATTCATGTTAAATTAAAGTAATACTGTTTGCATGTGCTCTATAACAGATCCTCAACGGGGTGCGGGATTGTTTTGTCCCCAAAAGTTCCAGTCACAAAGCAGTGATTACCACACATCTTAACTAGCCTATATATATGTGTGTGTGTGTGTGTGTGTGTGTGTGTGTGTGTATATATATATATATATATATATATATATATATATATATATATATATATATATATATATATATATATATATATATATATATATATATATATATATATATATATAACTAAACAATTACACCTTACCCTAGCTCACAACAAATACATGTGCAGAATACACACATACTTAAATACATGCTTAAAATGAGCCTAAAATGCAAAATAACAAGACCAATTAAAGTTAGTAACAGTTATTTCAAGCACAAACGTAACAAAACATTTGAAGTAAAAGAAAAAAAGTAATTTATACAGTATAAACTCGTGAAAATGAAGGTATTAAATACAATTATATTTGTTAAATAGTTTTTTTTCCATATTTATGTTGTTTATTTGTGTAATGTGTTTTTGTTAAATCATGTTCTAATATTGTTTTGAACGGCTTGTGATTTACAGTGGTGGTTTTTACTATGAACTGTTTTCATTGTTTGATTGTTTTTTTGTTTTGTTTTTGCAGGTGCAGTGAATTGTATTAAAACCAGACCAAAAATCGTAATAATAATAAAACTAAATCATAATAATTATTAATGTTAATAATAATATAGGGAGCCCAGCCCACAACGACAACAAAAAACATTCAAAAATATATTGTCCCTGTTTTTAATTAATAGACAGGCCTAATAACAAATGAGATTTCTGAAATGAGAATGTCCAAGTTTCCATTTCAGAAATCTGGTCACCTTACTCTGCATGCATCAAAATGTGTTGCTAAATACTTTTATTTATTTGGTTTTTTTTTTTTACTATATTTTTCTATATTATTGCATATGAATAAAAACAAAAATTAAATAATGTTTCTTTGTATTAGTTTAATGGTGAATTTTTTTTAGTTCTTATTATTTAAACTTTTTTTATGGTATTAAAATGTATTATGAAGCCCATAATACATAATTTTATATTTTATAATACTTAATACTTAATTTTATTCAGAAGCCCAAACTGGGCAAAAATGTGTAATTTTTTGCACCTGCTGATATTTATATTGTCAAAACATTAGATGAAATTCTGATAGCTTGTAATGTCAGTCAGTGAGATCTTTATAATAGTCTTAAAATGCATATACATATCTGTTGTCACTCTATATTCCCCAATAATGTCTTAGTAAGATTATATTGAAATGCTTTCACAATCTATGCTCTTTAGTTTTTGATGACTGAGAGATGAACAAATAAACTCAAAAGCCTGATGGATCATATTTGATACTCACATTTTAACATGGGTTTCCTAAAACATTATGTATGGATAATCAAACTATTAATCAGACAACAGTAGATTGTGTGCAGATGTTTTTTCAGCAAAGTTTTAATTATGTTTATCATGATCAAAGAGGCCTTAGAAATGTACATATCAAATATTATACAATAGGCTTTATAGGGTTAATAATATTAATATCTCTCACTCAGGGCTGCCAAACCCCTGCTCTTATCGATACAATTAAACTCGCTTTCTGTCGTTTATCAGTTGATGCTCAGGGTCTGGGGGAGTAAGGAGGAAGCATCCCAACTGGAGAAGTGCGAGGCGGCTGCTCTCATTGTGGAGGGAACAGCTCATCAGCTAATGTCGTCGGATGGAGAAGTTGATTGATCCATACCTAGGAAACTTCAGTGAGGTCTTGTGTTAGCAGATTGTTTGCCAAGAATATAAGCTACCGTGCATTGGGGTGTTTTCTGCCATTTCAGGTTGAGTTTATTGAGATCCATGCCCTCCAGTCAGACCAGGAGGAGATAGACAGCCGGTTGTGCTCCGCCTGCATCATGCCGTCAAGCTGGGATTCAAGTCGGCAGTAGTGAGGACCCTGGACACCGACATCTTCTTCATCCTTCATCCTGCATCACGCTGACACCATCAGCCTCGTCATCTACCTCGACACTGGCATGGGCCGCCACCGTCAGCTGGTCAATGTCCCAGAGCTGGCCACTCCTCTTGGGCAGCCGTACTGCAGCAGCTGCTCGGCTACTGTGTGTTTAGTGGTGAGGACTGTACCAGCACCTTCAAAGGCAAGGGCAAGGTGACACCGCTCAAAAAGCTCCAGAAGAACCCCAAATTTCAAAAGGGTTTCAGGTTGGTGGATGAATTTTAGACAGTTGAATTTGAATGTATTGAATATAATATTTGGAGAGAGCAAACTTAGCAATTATCCCATCAATCTTCCTCCAGTCAGCTGTGCGATGAGTGGAAGGTGAAGTTGGAAGTGCAGGAGCAGCTGGAGGTTTTCACGTGTGTGATGTACAGTCAAGCATGTGAGAAATCAGTCAAGCCGGTCAGGAGCAAGATGCTCAAGAAGATTGTGGGAGAAGACGAGACCCTCAGCATTAAGTCGAGAGTCGATTTTGCTCGCCTGCCCCACTGCCAAGACTCACTCATCCCTCACATCCAGCGGGCAAGCGGGCAGCTGAGCCGATCTTCCGGAGGCCTAAACCCTATGACGAGGGTCAGGGGTGGGAGAAGACGGACGGAGGGATTTTGGAGCCTGTCTGGTCTTGTGGACCAATTCTGGCCCCATCTCTCATCGACCGGTTTGCTGATGATGATGGAGAGGGGGAAGAGGATGAGGTGGAGATTGATAATAAACAACCATGATGATCATTGATCCATTTAATAGTGATCAATTTAATAACCTTGCAATTGTTATAACAGAATAAATTAGATTTATACGGCTAAATTTTCAACACAAATAGCAAAAGTTACATCATAATGAGCCTAAATGTGTTATTTGCCTGTTTTTCACCAATAGAGTGGTTGTACCATGTCAATGACCTTTCCATTTGATTCCTGGTGTCCGAATTATATTAGCAAGTGGGTTCATTTGTCTCTGTATGTTGTGTGGTTTAGGAGTTAAGATGGCCGCCAAACGAACCCCATGGGACATTAGTTGACCTCGGCAACGGCAAAAATTCTTAACAAGAAACCATTAGGGTCTCAAAAAAACAGGTTACAAAAAACTGCCTAGCGGATACACGGGAACCCATTTCTCCTGCTAGACTACTTGATTATCAAAGTTTAACAAAGTGAAACATTTTACTCGAAATCACACGTTTTATGTGTAATTTGACATGTAACGTTACCAAAAATGTCAGATTTAATCTAATTCTTTATGATTTCAGTTAATACAGGTGGAGCTGGCAAAGGTGGAGGGTTTCTAAAATCGCGCTGCAACTACAGCAAATGCTAACAAAGCATTTGAAGGTTGAGCATGACAGCTCATTGGCTACTGATACAGCAGGAACCAATCAGATGTGCTCTAAAGAGAATGATGTGATTGCAAGCAGATTGAGTTAAAGGTGCAGTAAGCGATTTTTGAGAAACACTGTTGATATTTGAAATCACCAAAACAAACACGCCCCTACCCAAAAGGATCACACCCCAATCTTGATAGCGCCACCCCCAACTTCACAAACACGCTATGGCGCACAAGCACCTCCCCCCTCATGAGTGGACACGCCGATTGGCTACAGGTGTGTTTTAGTGCTCGGTCCGATCCACTTTCAACAGCGTTTCTCAGAAAATACGCTTACTGCACCTTTAAGGAGCTATCAGCCTGCGCCATCTAGAGTTTCAGGACAGAACTTTTTATTCGTTTTTGGGAAACTATTCCTATGAGCTTCAAGATTGACCTAAATCATTCTCAAGGCCAAAGTATGCAGGATTTACATGTTTACAGTCTGGTACAAATTGTGGTTTTGGTCTATACGGCTAATTTTGCCGTTCATGACAACTGTGAGGGGGGTGAATTTTTTTATAACTCATTCATTTACATTATATAAAGCATTAAAGTTCTGCATAATTAAGGGCGTGGCCACTTCGAGTGACAGGTGGATTGCCCCTGCTGTTTGTCTGCTGTCCGTTAGCTCCACCCACTCCACCTGTTAGCTCATCTTTAGCCCCTTTTCAGTTATCCGGGAGTGACATGCTGTCAAGATGGCAACGGCCGCACTTTAGGCTTCAGAAACCTATGGGTGATGTCACGGACACTACGTTCATATTTATTTACAGTCTATGTGTGGCAACCGTGCCCTGGGTGCGTCGATTCACTAGGCAGTCGAAGAAAAACACATTGCCCTGGCTAAATGAAGAGTGTAGGATACTTATGAAGGAAAGAGATCAATTATTGAAACAATCTTTAAAATCAGGTCTTTCAACAGACCGACAAAAATGTACCTCATTAAGTAATAAAGTAAAAAAAGATAAACTAAAGCCAACTTCTTCATCAATACTATTGAAGAGGCAAGAGGAAATGGGAGGAAGATATGGCAAACCATCAACAAGCTGATTGGCAGAAAAAGTTGAAAATTAACACTGAATTAGTTACAGATCCAACCATCATATCTACGGAACTCTTTCTTTCTAGACTCTGTTTATGAAACAACTCAACTTTTTAATTCACCTAGCTATTCTATTTGCTCCATTAATTATGCACAGCCGATTTCTATTTACAACAAATAACTGAAACAGAAGTAGCATCAGTGGCTTAAAAAATTCTAAGGCCATGGATATCTATGGCCTTGATACTAATTTTCTAAAAAGGCACAAAGAGACCCATTCATACAGCCCATGACATATTTCATTAATCAGTCCTTAAAGGGGTGTTGAACTGAGAAATCAACTTTCCCTTAAGCTTTTGATATATAAAAGGTCATGGTAATATAAGAATAACCTGTAAGTTTCAGAGCTGAAAACTTCCAGTGTGTGTGTGTCCGTGTCCGCGAGAGTGTGTGTGATTTAATCATTGTGTTTGTTTGATATTTTGCGAGTCCTCATTTCCCCAGAAGATACCCATATGGACTGACTGAAGCTCATTAAATATGCAAATCTTATCCAATCCTAGCCGTGGGCGTTTACTTCCAAGTGTTCAGTGCGGCACGCCCATCAAATCCGAGTGTTTTTCAGAGAGCCTCAAAACCAAGGCAGAAAATAGCCTATTACTTATTCATTATGATGTTTTTGAATGTAAAAACCACACAAACGTCATAAGTTGACCTCAGATAACAGTATAAAAAAAATAAAAAAGCCAGTTCATGACCCCTTTAAGACAATCCATTGTGCCATCAGCTTGAAAGATGGCCCTGGTATAGTCGAAAAATGGGTGGCTAAACTGATTCAACATCTCAATACAAGCAATAATTTATTCCACCCTATGGGATTTGGGTTCAGGGTTCAACTGTGTGTTTCTGGGAAAGGTTAAAGGCTATCTAGATAAGAGTTCTTATGTTGGTGCTGTCTTTATAGATCTAAATCGAGCTTTCGATACTGTTTATTACAAAGTTCTTTTATCTAAATTAACATATTTCAATTTCTCTGAACAAGCTCTTAACTGGATAAAATCATTAGCCTGGCGTGGCCATACTCAATTCTAGTCAGAATATGAGTCTGGTACCGCTCCATTGAGCTTTGATTATGGGGCGTGTTTCAACCGAGCCAGGAAAGACCTCAATTGGATAGACCCACAACCAATCAGAGCAACGGAGCGACGCGTAACGTTAGTTGTCAAATGTCAACAGAACTCAACTGCACTGTGTTGCCAAGTCCGTGTTTTTCTCCATGTCCGCGGGTTGAAGCGACCCCAATTATGTGATTATATAAACCCAGGAATGCGAATTTTAGCAGGCAACCTTGCCAAAATAACATATTTTGCCAACCAAACGCCATTTTTTTCCGGAGAACACCCCGGAAAGTTATTGTTTTGGGCTATAGTTTTGAGTAGCAATTGTGCGCGACATTGCAAAAACACTTGGAAACCCTGTCTGCACGCACGCTGGATTAAGTAACGTTACAAGAAAAATATGAGTGTAAAAAATAATAAAATAATTTAAGGATACACAGAGTACTTACCAACACGATCATCGTTTCTGAGAGAAATAGTGAAGGTGAATGCATATACGAACAAGTTCTCCGTTTAGGATAAGAGCAAATTCAACCCAAGAGCCTTCGATGATGTGGATGATTACGTTACTGTTGATCATCTGTCCATCATCGTCTCAAGCCCGCCCTGACAATTTCATTGGTCCAAACTGTTTCTGTTCGGGCATAATTACTCCTCTATGGAGCGAGTCCAGACCGAATTGCCCGAGCAAAAAAAATTGTGGGCGGGGCTAAATTCGGCTGGCATCCAGGCTATAAAATCATACCTATCCAGTAGAAAGCAACGTGTTTGTGTTAATGATTCAAAGTCCCCATTCTGTGAATGTCCAGTAGGGGTCCCCCAAGGCTCCACACTTGGTCCAATCGTGTTTACACTGTATATAAATGATCTGCCAGAGGCATGTCAAAATCTTGATGTTCAGATGTATGCAGATATGCTGTAATCTTTACACATGCTAAAAACTACCAAGAGATAGCATCCACACTTACATCTGCAATGGCTCACTAAGTCATGTCTCTAGTACCTAAACATAAACAAATGTTCTGTATGGCGTTTACTAAACAAAATATGAAGGTGTCACATTCTAATGCCCCTCCGCTTCATGGCTTCTTCCAAAGCGGTGGTAGTACACGCAGGGGTGGAAAAGGGGTTTCGAGGGAGGACGGAGTTCCAGCTAAAAAAAAAAAAAAAAAGGTTAAATTTTATTTTATTTTTAATTAAAAGGATTTGTATATTTTAGCAACTCAATATTCTACAATATAA
This sequence comes from Gobio gobio, assembly GCF_949357685.1. Taxonomy (NCBI): domain Eukaryota; kingdom Metazoa; phylum Chordata; class Actinopteri; order Cypriniformes; family Gobionidae; genus Gobio; species Gobio gobio. The sequence continues at coordinate 69,587 of NW_027645721.1, forward strand.
TAGCCACATATACACGTAATGTAATGAATAATAATAAAGAAGTAGCAGAATATTTTGTGATAAAGGCTGCACAATGTCAACTTTTCTGATTGGCCAATACCGGCAGACTGCAGCCAATGGAAATGCTTCTCCATTGTTACGTGCTTGAGGTAAATTATCTGGAATGATGAACTGTGATTTTTGACCCAAAACCCGTTACTTTAACTGTTCTAAATTAGGATATATCTGGATCAATGTGCACTGACCGCCACAGTGTTCTTGTCAGAGAACTCAGAGTCATGGATAGATGATAGCCTTTTAATGATTGCTTTGTATCAACACAGATGGACATGTGGAAGGTTGATCTAGAACAGTTAAAGAGAAATAATAATTAACATATAAATCACTTAAGTGATATAAATAAACTCAACATAAAGTGTCTTCATCCTCATTCAAGTGATAGCGATCGCTATATTAAACTTCAAAGGATTGACGTCAATGATTCAGCGCCCCAGATAGCAATGAGTCGGCGGACCACCGGCGGTGATCCGGCGGCTGTAGAAGCGTCAGAATTGCGTAATCGCAAACACGTTTGACGGCAAGCGGCAGCCGGCTTCCTACCGCCTTCGTACCGCCGCCGGCCCGCAGGCAAACCGCCGTTCCGCCGCCTTTATACCAAAAGGCGGCCCGTCGGAGGCAAACGCTATTTTCGAGCGATCTGCCTCCGCTTATTGTGTAATAAATAATATATATTTATTTATTATTCATATATTTGTAACATGCAGTTTATGATGGATAATAATTGAACAAACCAGATAAATTCCCATTTGGCATTTTTATTCCACATTTCAAAGTACATTAACTGTCAATGATACAAGATAATATAAATGAAATATAACAGACAATAAATAAGCTTAAATAGGCCTATAAATAACAAAAAACATTTTTACTAAAGAACCTGCATGTTTCCAATTAAATTTTGGTTTAAAAAAAAAAAAAACAGCCTTACAAGCAAATTATAACACTTACAATATTTGTTAATAACAAATAGGTCAGCTCTGGGATGAAAAGAATTACCATTAAATATTATATCAAATAATGAGGATATTTGGTACCAAAGAATGTGCAGGATACCAAATAAATCGAGGTATAACATCACATTTAACAAGCCATTTCTAACAATAGGATAAATGGTAATAATTTAGAGTAAAGCTCTGGAGAAGAATAGAACAGTAGTAGAACAGAACATTATAACAAGCCTGACTATGGGTTCTCCGGTTTTCCCCGACCTCCAGAATGAGGCAGCGCAAATTGGCTTATCTTCAGTGATTTCTTGTGCGCCTATATAAAGGACAAACAACCTCGCCATCCCATATCTATCCAAGGAGCTGCCTTCAAGGCAGGGTCACAGGGAATAAAAATTTCCACAGTAATTTCCACAGTGAACAGTGTGGATTGGGTGAGTGTAGCCTGAAACTTCTGGCTTCTTTAGGGGTCTTGATGTTACTGACTGCAGGATAAAGAAAGGGTTCCAGGTGTCAGTAGTCAGCCTAGGTGTAAGAGGTCGGCTGTGGGTCCCTCTCAGCTGTGCGGCGTCTTTTTCCGCCTTCACGATCAGATGCTCCTTTCAGGTAACGCATAACGTTAACCTGGACCGCCTCATCAGTGGCATCCTGGGTTGCCGGGTTCTTCCGGATGGCTCCTGTAGAAAATACAGATCTGTCATTCCATGTGAATGTCATAAGGCCACACACATCTACTTAAATATATAACAAATTTATATATTTATATATATTACTTTGAACAATGGTCTTCAGGAACATGTCTCTAAAACATGCTTTATCCCCTACACCCGTCCAGGTTGTATTAATGGAAAGGTGATTAGAGAAGATACTCTGAAGTATTCGCCACACGGTTGTTTTTAGGTCCCTCCCACATTTGATTGCCAAAAACCGAAGCTGAAAATACAAAAAAGTGTTACAAATTACATATCTCTGAAGCTTCTCATACATAAATATAAAAATGTGACAGGCTGTGGATTCAGACTGTAGAATATGCAGTGTACAATCTTAAATTTTACTTTTTAGATTACCCTACAGCATTATAAACAAAATCAGCACACTTACTGGAGCTCTTTATCCTGCCTCAAACTGTTGTCAAGCAACGCCAAATGGGTTGTCTAGGGGGAGTAACAGACCCCCTGGCAGGGATAACTCTCCAAAAGACACATTGGCACTGAAATGTTGCAGCATAGTGTCCATTTTGTTGTCCATGCTACGCACAACATCGCCAAACTCTCCAAGACGTCGCAGCATTAGGGTCTGATCTGCACCTACAGGGGTTCACAGAATAAAAGAATAAAGCAGTCAGTCCTGGTCCCTCAACTACTAAACTATGACATTTACAACTAGGTCTACTACATGTACAGGTGGCCCCAGTGGGAATTAAACCAACAACCACAGGTGTTGTTTGCAAGTTGTACCTGATTGCCCAGTACGAGCAAACGTCGTCAACATTGTCCCAACTTGCTTCACCTGCTCATGAAGTGAGCCGCTGTCATCCGAAGCTACAAAATGAAAGGCATTTGGTAATTTTGGACCTACATCACAGTCAAAAAAGTAAAATTTAAGAAAGAGTGCATGTTCTCACCTGCTTGTGCATTGCTTTCCCTCAGGGCTTGGTTCTCATTCTGGAAATCTACATAAAAAATATTTTAATTATATATATATATATATATATATATATATATATATATATATATATATATATATATATATATATATATATATATATATATATATATATATATATATATATATATAAACAACAACTACAGGCACAATTTTCCATACTGTTAAAGTTTCCAACATCTGCAATTTCCTGTTTGTCCATCTCAACTCCTTTCAATATTCTTCTCCTTATAGCCCAGTAACTAGACATTGTGACTAACAATTTATTTACCTTGAAAGCCAAAACGATTGTCCAATAGTAGGTCACTTGGATGAAGATAACCGATTGTGCTCTGGTCAAGGTATCTGCAAGAAAATGTGAACAAAACCGCATTGTTAACGTTATATACAGAATATACAGTAGCTATGCTGTGGGGGGAAAAACTGGTCAGCCAAATGTGGAACAGTAAAATGTATTCATTCAGTGTAGTGATTCAAGTAAACTACATTGTCCTCAAACATAAAAAGTACAGCAGTTCAGAGAAATAACTCATAAATGACCTTAAATGCTAGAAGAACAGTAGCAACACAGCACATGTTAGCTAACACTTGCTAAAACTGACCTAGCAGCATGCTTGTTCGGACTAACAAAATAATTTAAATACCTATATACATCATTCTGTTTTGTTAGAAAACACCAAAAGTTAAACTTAAGTCTTTCTAGATGTAAAGCTTTGGCTAACTTACCTACAGTAGCTAGATACATTTTAACATGTAGAACATGCTTGAACTCAGTGTGTAAAAAAGGCGAAACAGCACGTGTTAGCTAACACTGTGCATTGTGCACTATATCAGCGTGCGTGTCTGAACAAACTAATTAAAACAACCAACCGGTATATACATCAAAAATGAACATAATATTGTGTGACACAAAAAGGAAACATGTACTTACTTAAACGCTCGTAGTCGAGGATATTTTCTGATCTCCTCTCTTCAAATACTAAAACCATGTGATGAGCGGCCGCTGTTGGTAAATCTGTATGTTTTACCGGTTTGTCTTCCGCCTTTTTTAGGTATACTGCCCCTCTCGGCCGGTGGAGGTACTTCTCTGTTTTTTTTTTATTTTATTTTTATTTAAATTAGTACATGTATAGACAAGTACAATACAAAAAGTACAATGAGAGAAAAATAAAAATAATAAAGCATTGTGGTACAGTTCCGAATATGTAGAACAAAGAATAACAACAAATGTAACACTGTATATAAAATAAATAATAAAAATAAGAATTCTGAGATAGAAAATACTTTATAATATTAAGGCAGTCACATGAAATTGAAAAGCTTTCAGGTTTCTGTTTTTGTAAGCTTTTTGTTTTGCGACCTCATGTTTGAGAGGGTTTCAAATATTGTAAAAATCAGCTTTATAAGAGGTAATATTAGAGGGCTTCTTTTGAGTTATTCTTGTCTTATGAATGTAGAATTTTTCCTAAATAATTAATAATATATTTTTGTTTTTCAGAAAAATATGGGTTTTGAAAACAAAGTAAAATGTCATGAAGTTAGTTCAAATTTTTTGTCATGTCTATTTTAAAGTCAGTCCAAAAAGAAATAGAAAAAAGGGCAATACAAAAATAAGTGTTATCCTAAAATGAACTTTCAAACTTTCTTAACCCTCCTATTATGCTAAAAAAAAAAAAAGTATTACATCCATTATGGGTCAAATTGACCAACACTGTTTAAACACACTCGACATGCAAATAATCAAGTGAAAATTTAAATGTAATTTCCTAAACCTAACCTTATCATGGAATCAAGAGTCAAGAATCTGTTATAAACCCTAATGGCTTTGGAGCAAAAAAAACTAATATTTGATATAATTCACATAGGCCTATAGGCTATTATGATTTTATAATCGCTTCAAATGTGAGAACTAGTTAAAATGCTGTCAGTTCCACTCTATTTCCCAACAAGCCAAACATAGCCAACGTGGCTGGTCGAATTTGAGAGTAGAAATCCTTGTATTTCACAGCGGCTTGCCGCCAGCCAGCCGCGGTCCATTAGGCGGAGGCAACCGCCAGAGAAAATGAAGCCGGCGGCCCGCCGGCTAGTCGGCCGCGGCATCTCGCAAGAAATGGGAGTGACGTATTCGGCGGCAAACGTTTCATCACCGCCAGCGGGACGCACCTATAGCCGACAGCTTAGGGCCGGCGGCAAAAAGAAGCCGTGCCGATATTTTTTGCTATCTGGGGCATAACTCACGTGAGATAAATAGATTGCATGAATATAAACGAATAAAACTTATAAACAGTATCTGCAACGAATACACTTGTAATACAACATTAATATTCAAATAACACTGGACTTACTTGTACATTACTCAAACAATGTCCTTAAAGTGCGAGCAATCCAGCGACTAGCGCTACGCATATTCTCAGTCTACTAAATGAGCGTAAGCTGCGCATGTTGCGCAATATTCTGTAACGTGCAGCGCTGATTCTGCGCGCATCTCCGGTTATTATGCTGAACATGGAGAATTCAGAACATTAACAGATGCCATAACAGAAACTTTGAAATGATAAAGCTGTGTTAACCTGCCTGAAATTATCCTGTCTATAAATATAATAATAATAATAATAATACATAAATGGTCATCTAAAAATGATCCGGCCGTCTTTCCCGAAAAGAGCTTGAATTTCCGTTATATCGAGTGAAATCAGATCCAGAATCGCACACTGTAATTCAGAAATGCATGCGAGATATGCACAAAACACACACAAATGGCGACCCATGCTGGTCAAAATTGGAAATGCAATGAAAACACAGGCCAAGCATGTAATGATACCTGGAAAATAAAATAAGGATTAAAAGGGATTTGAGGTAATAAAGAAAAAAAGAAGAAGAAAGAAGAAAGAAATAAGAATGGTAAAAGCAGTTCTAGTCTAATTGTAGCCTAGATGTGAGGTAATCCATTTAGGCTGAACTCTTTGCTAATAGTATTTTATTTAAAATATGCACACATTCAATATTCACTATGTCAAAAGTGCAAAACGTGTCTTATAAATTCCATTAAAAAAAAAATGAACAGTTTACATCACTGTATTATTACTGTGGGTCGTTGAATACATCTATCATAAACAGTTGTCAAATATTAAATGTTTAGCTACTTATATCTCACCACGCACCCCAAAAATGATAAGAGATGTTTCTATTGTTATAATAATGATTGTCTAAAATGTCTACACATAAAGGTAAAAATAGTATTATTTTAATTTTAAAAGTGTTTGTTTTCCAGTAGATGGCAGCAATCCTCCACTAAACCAAAGCACATGTTCACTTTATCATCATGAATGAAAATGAGAAATGTAGATATTTTTTAAAAGTGGATTTTAAAATGATGCCATTTTATATAACTGTATTAATTTGTGCACAACTTTACAGTAAAAACATTAATAAAGCTTTCTGACATTACAATGTGTGTGGTGGTGTGGTTACGGCCCTGCTTGTCTTGTGTTTTTTAGCGGGCTTTGCTAATGAGGCCAATTAGAGAGAATTATTAATATATTTTTTTTATAACAAGGGTTTATCAATGATGCGTAGGCTATATTATTGAACTAACCGAAGACAAAATGTAGAATTCAGAAAATAATGTAGAATGTTTTTTTTCCAAAAAAATATACTGTAACAAAAGCCTTGTTTGTGTAACCTTTTCCCACACAAGTTTGAAATGTTCCAAATGACCCCCAGACATTTTTTATAATAGGTTTGTGTGAATATTGTTTTAAGTTCACTTGGAATTGATATAGCTTTTATTTATACAATAATGTTGAATGTCTATCATTAATGTTTTAAAAGAAGAAAAAAAAATTCAGAGACATCGGTAGCAGTTTTCATAAAAATGTGTCATTACAACAAATATTTCAAATATACTGTCTTTAAGTTGTTTCTACATAAATTTGGAGAGTAACTGTGGAATTATTACAATGAAAAAATATTAAAAACGCAGATGTTGAATGTGCGATTAATTAGTTACTTTTTTTAATTGATATATATATATATATATATATATATATATATATATATATATATATATATATATATATATATATATATATATATATATATATATATATATATATATATATATATATATATATATATGTATATATATAACTGCCTTATAACTAGATTCACCTTTACATGTTTAATTGTTCATTTTCAAAGCACTAAACTGAGATGTACAGTAACCATCCAAAACATTCAACAGATTTATTTAACCTGGGGACAATTTATTTAGAAGGTTTTTGTGACCTCTTGAACTGCAACTAAAAAACAACAACAACAACTTTCGGCCATTTCCACCACTGAGTACACAGGCCTCTGTGAAAGGGGACAGTGTGATACCATTTAGGCGCACCACTTTTGGACAAAACGTATTGTCAGTAATAGGCAGAAAACTCTGGAATAGTTTGCCCCTTCCAATAAGAGAATGTCCTACATTGAAAACCTTTAAAACTCACTTAAAACAGTTGCTTCTAGAAAACCAGACATGTACTCACACATTTATCACCCATACATTTTCACTGTTTATTGAATGCAGTATAGAGGTGGATGAACAATGTCTTTGCCATTATGTGTCTTTTTGTTTTATCAATGTACATGTCATTATTATGTGTATATTTTACTCTATAGTGAATGAATGCTGTTTGATTGTGGGCTGTCTTCTTGTTAGTCTTATGTTACCTGCCTAGGGACTGCAGATGAAAAGTAGTTATTTTGACTAATTCTGGCATATTTACATGATGTATTTTTATACAACAATGTTCATTTATATGCATAATCCCTATCAATTAAATCAATAAAATAAAAATAAATAAAAGAAGTGTACTTTGCAAGGCTGTGCGTTCAACAAACAAATGATACTTTTATTCAAAGGGGTCATCAGGTCACATATAAGACACTATTGTCAGGATGTACCAGCGGACAGAGATGTAAAATAAGTGACAGGGACAAAAATGCACAGTCCAGAGTTGTTTTAACTCCCAAAGTGGAAAAATATAAATACATACAGTGGCAATAGTGAAGACAGAAAAATAATCCAAATATAATACAGAGGAAAATACATTTGCAATACACGAATGTAAGTTGGCTATGCCGATGTACAGGACCAAAAAACACAAACGAGATTGAATCTCTCCACACTCCCTCCCCTGCCCCTAAAATGGCTGCCTCTTTTATAGGCTTTGGCTCCTCCTATTTTTGGAACATATCATTTTAGGGGAAAACCTATAAGTTACAAACAGGTGACAAGACATAAACAAACAAACCTTCATGACATTTCAACTCTACATCATATTTTATTTACATCTATTAACATGTACAGAGCTCAAAACAATAAAGACAAAACATACATCCCAGGCTCTCTCCCTCCCCTACGAGGTCAGAACCCGATGGAGTAATCTTTGATGAGCAAATGCTAGTTTAAATATGGCTACTTTCCATGTGTACTGGTGTGGCATGTGAGAGGTGTGATGGAAATATTTTATATAATGGCCTCAGAAATGGTCAAAGGGTTATTTAGCATGACATTACAGAAAAACGCAGACTAAGGATGTTCAGGTCAAAGACCATGTAGACTTAGCCAAAAAGGTGCAGTCATATGTGTGCTCATGTGTGTTTGAGTAAACGCTAGCGATAGTAGCTTCTCGACGGGACGCCGTCACCTTACTTCGGGAGGGGAATTACCTCAAAGTATTGAAATTGTGTTCGATGTATTCGAGAAGGGAATTACCTCAAGATACTGTAGTTTTATATTAACAACTGGGAGTTGTTTTGAATTGTCCGTGGTGAAGTCAGATAAACGGATTGAGAATTTCCGCGACAGAGGTGAACCAGAAGGGATGTTTAGCTGTTTGAAAAGCGTTGAAGTTAAACTGATAACTGAATGAAATGAAATAAACTCTTATGGTGTAAAGTATTTTTGGTGTTCCTCTCTGTGTAATGATATTAGAACCGCATGCGTCACTGAACATTAAACATTTAAACAAATTCCAGCATTAAACAAACAAAACAATGAAACTAACAACTTGGGACGATGAACGGGATGTTACAACACCGACATCGGGGCTACAAACACACGACTACATCAGGATGGTACATTTTGCCGGCATTTATGCTGCGTTCCAGGCAAAGTCACGCCGAACTCATTTACAAACATTTCTATCACCAAAGGTGCTCACTCCTTGCTTATTTGAGGGAAACGGAGGAGAAAAACGGCCCATAAGGCAAGAGAAGCTGTTGTACCTTTTATTTTACGTTATTTGTATATTTGGAAATGTATTAGGTATTATTTTATTCTTGCACTCAATGGCCTGAAAACGAGCTAACGCTAGAAAAGCTGCTGATAATGCATAACATTTGCAGATAAATAACGTAGAGCAATACCTTATTTTAAAAAAGCGATTTGGGTTTTAATGTACGACTTTCATAAACACCGCATCCGTAGGGGCTGCCATTGTTGCTTCGCGGGCTATGTGACGCCAGAGCTCGTAACTGGGAGTACATCGATCTACTACGAGTTCACGGGTGGGAAGTCACGGGTTTGACTGCCGTTCCGGTGCACTTTCACGGGTAGAAGGTTGGAAAAACACGGGTCACAGGTCGCCTGGAACGCGGCATTAGTTTGTGTGTATGTGTAATGGTGGAAACAGTTTGTTGTGTGCACATGCCCGTGTTCAGTCCCTTCAAAATAAAAGTCAGAGGTCACAGTCAGTCTGTGACAACTATATAAATAAAGATGAGTTGTCTTGACTAAACAAAGCAAATGTGGCCGTGATGACTTGATGACTTCTTTCCAGTCTTCGGTCTCTCGTGTTCTTGCTCAGACGTGGGCCGGCTCTGATCTCTGGTGCGGCGGCTTGGGTTCCTGTCAGCAGGTCGGGGTTGAACTTCAGGCTTCGGCTCAAGCCCTCCACCAAGTGTTATATCCTATCCAATACAAAGATTATATGAACATGTGAACTCATGAATGTTTTTTTAGAGCTGATTTACAACAGAACTGAATTGTTGCAATCGCATCACTGATTGTGTTATTTTCCTGTTTATTACTGTGAAGCCGCTCTGAAACAATCTGTATTGTATAAAGCGCTGTATAAATGAAGCTGACTTGACTATAACAATGAACACAAATTTGAAAACCTCACTACCAATAATCCAGAACTGAAGATAAATGATAATAATCCTACTCTGTCTGTTACACTTCCTCACACCTGAAATCACTGATCGAGTGAATCTCCTGAACTTCTCCTGAGCTAATCCATTCATGATGTAACATCTGCTCTAACGTCGGCCGTTTCGTTGGATCCCGGGCTAGGCACTGGCTAATCAGATCTCTGCATTCTGTACACATTTTTATTAAGGAGAGGCTGGTTAGTCATGACCATGTGACACGAATGTTGAAAACATTGAAAAATCTTAAATACTTCACCTTTACCTGTTTCTAAACAGAGCCTTTGCTTTATTTGTGTGTTTATCAATGTTATCAATATTTTTCGCTCACCTTCGGATAAGTTGGGGTTCTGAAATGTAACTTTGGCTTGTGTGATTTCCGTTCTATTGCCAAAGGGAGAGCATGCGTTCATCATCTCGTAGAACAGCACTCCTAGAGCCCAGACATTTGTTGGGACGGCGTGGAATCGAGATTCTGTGAAGACTTCAGGCGGCCAGTAATCCCGTAATCCTGTAAGCAAGACATTTGCACATTGTTGAGCAATCTTTTCAAAGCATCAAATAATCAAAAAGTCACTACATCCAGGTTTCCACACTCCAAAAATACTCACCACGGTATACGTTCCTCTCGTAGCCATCAGCACTAAGTAGCTGACCGCAGCCGAAGTCGATCAGTTTGAGCTCTAGCGTGTTTGCCTTCACCAGGAAATTCTGTGCATGAACATCATTATGAAAAACGCCATGCTCGATGCAGTTTTCCACCGCCAGCACAGCCTGTATCATGATGACCCGAGCTGTGGTTTCATCCAGTGGAGGATCACGAAGGATGAAGTCCAGCAAGTTCTCGCAGGGGTCAGGGAACTCCATAATGAGACTGAATCTCCGAGGATGCTCAAACCAGTCGTACATTTGTATGACGAAGGGGCTTATGGGTTCTTGCCTCATCATGAGCAGCAGCGCCACTTCCGTAACCAGAGGTGTGGGATGCCCAGGCTAGAGAAAAGTAGTAGACAGAAGGTTAGCTGGGTCAAAATCTGAAGAAAACGTCTCATTTTTAAATGTTCTTTTCTTTGATCTTTATAGATACGATCATCAGAGCCTTTCCAGGTTTATTGAGCTATTACATTTACACCTAATGTTTCCTCCAGGTGTATTGACTACAGTAATCAGCACTTAAACAACAAATACACATTCAACTTTTGACCAACTTACAATAACAAGATAACGATCATTGTTAATCTTGTGCATCTGCTTGATGGCAACCTGCAAAAAAAAACTATGTTCAATAACAGTTCAATAACAGTAACAGTGTTCAATAACAGTTCAATAACAGTAACAGTGTTCAAGCCGCTGACTTTGCACATAACATTTATGATTTGAGCATCTAAGTATTGACCCATCTGTATTAAATATGTTTTAATGCATGCAAGAGCAAAAATGTTTGTACAATTCAGCAAGATTGCTTTACCGTTTTGCCATCACATTTCCGTGTTCCCTTGAACACTCTTCCGAATCCTCCGGATCCAATCATCTCTCCCACGTTATAGAGAGTCTCAAAGGAGTCTGAAAAATAAAATATGAGAAATATATGAGCTTGCTAGATCCTTTGTTTTATATTTAAAATATCAGTGCAAACAAGAAAATAATAATACTGTTTAAAACAATGTTGGAGGAATAATGTCTGCGGATTGACCGTTATTTGGCTGGACGCCGGAGGGATCTGGATCAGGTGATGATGGACCAGGATCGGGCTCTGGCTCCAGATCCGCTGGAGGAACAAACGGCTCCACAACATCCTCAGCACCGAGACAACAGCAGAGGAGCGAGCGCCTCATAGCCTGACACACATTCCTGAAGAAAGAACGATCTCCTTTCCTCTTCTTACAATCGGCAGGTTTTTCTGAAATGAAGAAAACAAAACTGAATTATTAGAAACATCTCTGACGCCAAATTAGGCTGTGATATAATGACATAACTTACATTTTACTGTTAAAGGGGTGGTTGCATGCGATTTCACTTTTTTAACTTTAGTTAGTGTGTAATGTTGCTGCTTGAGCATAAACAGTATCTGCAAAGTTACAGCGCTGAAAGTTAGATATTGTCTTTTAAAGTTATGGCAGTTTATTGCCTACAAAAACGGCCGGTTTGGACTACAACAAGCTTCTTCCCGGTTTGTTGATATCATAAACCCTTGCTATTAACATAAACACTGCCCCCGTGAACACGCAACAAAGTGGGCGAGGCCACGTCGCAGTCATTACGAAAGAGAGAGAGAGCTGTTGCAGAACTACAAACTACATTTGGCCATCTAACCAATCTAAGACCATTGCGTTTTTCAGAGGGATGGGCTTCATAGAAGCAGGAAGCAAACGAGCCGCTCAAAGGACAGTGGAGACAGCGGTGTGGAATAAAGGTAAAATATAAGAATAAAAATACGGCGTTTAAAAAAAAAAGAAGTATTAAGACATGTTATACTGCGCCCCATAAACACAACCAAGCCTAGAAAAAAACCACGGAACCAACCCTTTGATTCCAGAAAGAAAATTTCAGCAAAAGGAAATTAAATGTGACTGTACTGTGACTGTCAGAATGAAATATGAAATAGCAAAAATCTCCATCTGTACACTTTACACTGCCCAGCTTTATTTCAGTCTCACCTGTTGAGCTCCTGTTCACTGGTGAAGCCTCCATAAGGCCATTTGAAGTCTCCGTTGGCTCGACGGGAACTTGACCTGGCAGCGGAGGGCACATCCACTCTTCGAGGCTGTCGGACCTGGACAAACAACAGTCGCTGGAACTGCCCTGTTCGCTTAGGCTATCCGACCGATCGCCACTCCACCTCCATTCGACGATGTACGTGCCTCGGCTGCTGAGGCTCAACGACTCTCTAGAGAACCGCCTCACTATATTGACAGAGAGGGACAAAGATGATATGGACATGATGCTTGGTGAAGATATTTCTTATCATATTAATAATCAATGTCAGTGGTCACATCAAATTGTTACTGTATTTATTTATTTTTCAACTTTCTATTTTCAATGACACATTATTTGATAACTGAGCAATAACTTCTTCAATAAAAGCCTATTCTGACCTCTGCGAAAGAGTTTAGATGGAGTGGATGGACGTCCATCGTCCTGGCTCTCCCGGCTGCCGCTCTGCCACTCCCTCTTCCTGTCCGTCTGACCTGTGGACACAGAAACACAAAACTCAGAAGACAGAAGTGCTAAATGTGTAGGAAGCTCCTGGATCTGTGTCTGGGTCGGTCATCAGAACAGAACAGGGTCTCCAAACCTCCTGACCAGCCGTCTGAGAGAAAGTGGCTCTCCTGGATTTGGAGCGGCCTGAGGCTGGAATATTTCAGTAACATAACATCCCATAAACAAATGAAACACCTAAAGCACTCACCTCCTGTTTCACCCATCATATTCGCCATCGACATCCTCCTCCAATCTGGAATAAAAACAATACAAAACACAAAACACAAAACACAAAACACAACACAACACAATAGTACAATACAATAAACTCTCCTCAAAAATACTCCTCCCAGAAAAATAAAAAATAAAAAGAAATAAAATTTGAAACTCCTAAAATAAGAAAAGAACAATAAGATAGCACAATAGAAATAATAAGAACTAAAACTCAAAAATATAACTGTGTAAAGGATATCTCCTGCGTTGTTCTTCCAGAATAAAACTCTTGTCTCAGGAATCGTCCGAACAGCTTCAAAATCTCAGTCAGCACAGAAAATATTCTGCAAATGTTTTTGAATTCGCCTCGTCTCTCTCAACAACAGATCGCGATCAGTGCGCCTGCATATGAGTCAGAATCAATTCATAACAATGTTCATAACATGCATCGCCATAGCAACTCAAATTCAAATCATTCATATGAGCAGAGCACGTGACCGCGCATCGATCTGAACACATTTATTGAATAGTTATGAACTTAATTTGGACGTTTTCTAATTCTTGAATGAATCAGCCGGTTCACTGAATCGACTCAATGACTCACTCATTAAGACGGTCACCTGCTGCCACCTACTGGTGGTTTAGTCTCATCTTTCCAACATTTCTTATTTGTATCTTAAAAAATATTTAAAATAATCTAATAACATTATTTAATGCAGTTGTAATTTTTCAGTGTAAATTGTTTAATTTGATTGGTAACAGCCTATAGTGTATTATTCTAATTTAATTTATAGATTAAATTTAAGAATATAAAAGGAAAACTGAAGCATAGCCTATATTTAATAAGATTATCGAAAAATTATAAAAAGGTAAACATATCACAAATATACATATTTAAATATGTCAAAGCTGATTGAACACTGGTGAGAATATTGCTTCAGAGGTCCCCGTTTTACAGCTCGTTCAAAACAACATATACATAACAACAACGCATTTACATTGCAAAAAAGTGTTGTGATTCTTTCACCAGCAGATGGCGCTGTGAGCTGCGCTGACTCTACTTGGTCGCGCGCACGCAGCTTCATGATCATAGTTGCCAAGTCCGCGTATAACACGCGACTTTGGGCTTCTTTTTTTGGCAAGTCGCGTTAAAAAATCACGAGTCGCGGGTTGCGGTTTTTTGGGCTTATTTTAAAAAATGTGGTTGCTTGTTAGGAAAATATAATAAGCAACTTCGTTTCTTTACATTTATGGTCGCTTTTTTGTCCAATACATTGACTGACACTGTCTTCTCACAACAGGCATTCAGTGCAACGATACAAGTGCTGTAGTAATCTGTCCTTTTATATCCCGCCTCCTTCTCCCCTTCATTGAAGAAAAAGCGCGTTCAACGTGCAGGCATGTGACGTTATAAATGCACGTAATGAAAGTTAGTAGACTTAAATAGACGTACATTTTTTACAAACAATAGCACAAGCAGAGATGGAGAGGAAAGAGGGAGGAGAGGCACCTAATTTAATTAAAAAAATATTTTTGTAATGTATTTAAAATTACTGGCTATTATAAAAAAACAAGTCTACTAATAATAACAGTAGGTATGGTTCGAATTTATTTTATTTTAAATATGTGGCTATATTGCAGCGCTGTAGTGCTTGTGTCCCAATGTGCACACTATCCATCCTAAATAGTGTGACATTAGTAATTTTCAGTACTATTTAGGGCAGATAGTGTGCACAATGAGATGCAGGGCTTGTCTTTTTCACGGTTTGCAGTGTGTGTGTTGTTCACTACTTACTGCCCCTAATATGTGTGCACTAACTCCGACTATGGGTTACCATAATTGGCCTCCATGTCACTCTTTACTCTTCAAACCTCTTCTGTTCACACAGCTGATCGGAGGATATTGTGTGTCCTTTATTGCAATTTGATGATTTTTGGAAAATCACATCTGTTTTTGCTTTTCAAACTCTGAGAGGTTTCAGTTTAATATGTTGCAGGCTCATTTATTGCTAAAAAAATTATTTATTATAAATAATATTGATGATAATAAATAATATAATAATATTGGGCTTGTTTTGGGCTTGTTTTTGAAGCTGCGGTTGCTTATTTGTCTCGCGAGAGTTGGCAACACTGTTCATGATGAACGTCACCGAGAGCAGAGCGCCATTATCGTCAAATATCAAAAGAAACATCGTTATCACTTTCAAGGTAGTAACATACTAACTATTCATGTTAAATTAAAGTAATACTGTTTGCATGTGCTCTATAACAGATCCTCAACGGGGTGCGGGATTGTTTTGTCCCCAAAAGTTCCAGTCACAAAGCAGTGATTACCACACATCTTAACTAGCCTATATATATGTGTGTGTGTGTGTGTGTGTGTGTGTGTGTGTATATATATATATATATATATATATATATATATATATATATATATATATATATATATATATATATATATATATATATAAACTAAACAATTACACCTTACCCTAGCTCACAACAAATACATGTGCAGAATACACACATACTTAAATACATGCTTAAAATGAGCCTAAAATGCAAAATAACAAGACCAATTAAAGTTAGTAACAGTTATTTCAAGCACAAACGTAACAAAACATTTGAAGTAAAAGAAAAAAAGTAATTTATACAGTATAAACTCGTGAAAATGAAGGTATTAAATACAATTATATTTGTTAAATAGTTTTTTTTCCATATTTATGTTGTTTTATTTGTGTAATGTGTTTTTGTTAAATCATGTTCTAATATTGTTTTGAACGGCTTGTGATTTACAGTGGTGGTTTTTACTATGAACTGTTTTCATTGTTTGATTGTTTTTTTGTTTTGTTTTTGCAGGTGCAGTGAATTGTATTAAAACCAGACCAAAAATCGTAATAATAATAAAACTAAATCATAATAATTATTAATGTTAATAATAATATAGGGAGCCCAGCCCACAACGACAACAAAAAACATTCAAAAATATATTGTCCCTGTTTTTAATTAATAGACAGGCCTAATAACAAATGAGATTTCTGAAATGAGAATGTCCAAGTTTCCATTTCAGAAATCTGGTCACCTTACTCTGCATGCATCAAAATGTGTTGCTAAATACTTTTATTTATTTGTTTTTTTTTTTTTACTATATTTTTCTATATTATTGCATATGAATAAAAAAAAAAATTAAATAATGTTTCTTTGTATTAGTTTAATGGTGAATTTTTTTTAGTTCTTATTATTTAAACTTTTTTTATGGTATTAAAATGTATTATGAAGCCCATAATACATAATTTTATATTTTATAATACTTAATACTTAATTTTATTCAGAAGCCCAAACTGGGCAAAAATGTGTAATTTTTTGCACCTGCTGATATTTATATTGTCAAAACATTAGATGAAATTCTGATAGCTTGTAATGTCAGTCAGTGAGATCTTTATAATAGTCTTAAAATGCATATACATATCTGTTGTCACTCTATATTCCCCAATAATGTCTTAGTAAGATTATATTGAAATGCTTTCACAATCTATGCTCTTTAGTTTTTGATGACTGAGAGATGAACAAATAAACTCAAAAGCCTGATGGATCATATTTGATACTCACATTTTAACATGGGTTTCCTAAAACATTATGTATGGATAATCAAACTATTAATCAGACAACAGTAGATTGTGTGCAGATGTTTTTTCAGCAAAGTTTTAATTATGTTTATCATGATCAAAGAGGCCTTAGAAATGTACATATCAAATATTATACAATAGGCTTTATAGGGTTAATAATATTAATATCTCTCACTCAGGGCTGCCAAACCCCTGCTCTTATCGATACAATTAAACTCGCTTTCTGTCGTTTATCAGTTGATGCTCAGGGTCTGGGGGAGTAAGGAGGAAGCATCCCAACTGGAGAAGTGCGAGGCGGCTGCTCTCATTGTGGAGGGAACAGCTCATCAGCTAATGTCGTCGGATGGAGAAGTTGATTGATCCATACCTAGGAAACTTCAGTGAGGTCTTGTGTTAGCAGATTGTTTGCCAAGAATATAAGCTACCGTGCATTGGGGTGTTTTCTGCCATTTCAGGTTGAGTTTATTGAGATCCATGCCCTCCAGTCAGACCAGGAGGAGATAGACAGCCGGTTGTGCTCCGCCTGCATCATGCCGTCAAGCTGGGATTCAAGTCGGCAGTAGTGAGGACCCTGGACACCGACATCTTCTTCATCCTTCATCCTGCATCACGCTGACACCATCAGCCTCGTCATCTACCTCGACACTGGCATGGGCCGCCACCGTCAGCTGGTCAATGTCCCAGAGCTGGCCACTCCTCTTGGGCAGCCGTACTGCAGCAGCTGCTCGGCTACTGTGTGTTTAGTGGTGAGGACTGTACCAGCACCTTCAAAGGCAAGGGCAAGGTGACACCGCTCAAAAAGCTCCAGAAGAACCCCAAATTTCAAAAGGCTTTCAGGTTGGTGGATGAATTTTAGACAGTTGAATTTGAATGTATTGAATATAATATTTGGAGAGAGCAAACTTAGCAATTATCCCATCAATCTTCCTCCAGTCAGCTGTGCGATGAGTGGAAGGTGAAGTTGGAAGTGCAGGAGCAGCTGGAGGTTTTCACGTGTGTGATGTACAGTCAAGCATGTGAGAAATCAGTCAAGCCGGTCAGGAGCAAGATGCTCAAGAAGATTGTGGGAGAAGACGAGACCCTCAGCATTAAGTCGAGAGTCGATTTTGCTCGCCTGCCCCACTGCCAAGACTCACTCATCCCTCACATCCAGCGGGCAAGCGGGCAGCTGAGCCGATCTTCCGGAGGCCTAAACCCTATGACGAGGGTCAGGGGTGGGAGAAGACGGACGGAGGGATTTTGGAGCCTGTCTGGTCTTGTGGACCAATTCTGGCCCCATCTCTCATCGACCGGTTTGCTGATGATGATGGAGAGGGGGAAGAGGATGAGGTGGAGATTGATAATAAACAACCATGATGATCATTGATCCATTTAATAGTGATCAATTTAATAACCTTGCAATTGTTATAACAGAATAAATTAGATTTATACGGCTAAATTTTCAACACAAATAGCAAAAGTTACATCATAATGAGCCTAAATGTGTTATTTGCCTGTTTTTCACCAATAGAGTGGTTGTACCATGTCAATGACCTTTCCATTTGATTCCTGGTGTCCGAATTATATTAGCAAGTGGGTTCATTTGTCTCTGTATGTTGTGTGGTTTAGGAGTTAAGATGGCCGCCAAACGAACCCCATGGGACATTAGTTGACCTCGGCAACGGCAAAAATTCTTAACAAGAAACCATTAGGGTCTCAAAAAAACAGGTTACAAAAAACTGCCTAGCGGATACACGGGAACCCATTTCTCCTGCTAGACTACTTGATTATCAAAGTTTAACAAAGTGAAACATTTTACTCGAAATCACACGTTTTATGTGTAATTTGACATGTAACGTTACCAAAAATGTCAGATTTAATCTAATTCTTTATGATTTCAGTTAATACAGGTGGAGCTGGCAAAGGTGGAGGGTTTCTAAAATCGCGCTGCAACTACAGCAAATGCTAACAAAGCATTTGAAGGTTGAGCATGACAGCTCATTGGCTACTGATACAGCAGGAACCAATCAGATGTGCTCTAAAGAGAATGATGTGATTGCAAGCAGATTGAGTTAAAGGTGCAGTAAGCGATTTTTGAGAAACACTGTTGATATTTGAAATCACCAAAACAAACACGCCCCTACCCAAAAGGATCACACCCCAATCTTGATAGCGCCACCCCCAACTTCACAAACACGCTATGGCGCACAAGCACCTCCCCCCTCATGAGTGGACACGCCGATTGGCTACAGGTGTGTTTTAGTGCTCGGTCCGATCCACTTTCAACAGCGTTTCTCAGAAAATACGCTTACTGCACCTTTAAGGAGCTATCAGCCTGCGCCATCTAGAGTTTCAGGACAGAACTTTTTATTCGTTTTTGGGAAACTATTCCTATGAGCTTCAAGATTGACCTAAATCATTCTCAAGGCCAAAGTATGCAGGATTTACATGTTTACAGTCTGGTACAAATTGTGGTTTTGGTCTATACGGCTAATTTTGCCGTTCATGACAACTGTGAGGGGGGTGAATTTTTTTATAACTCATTCATTTACATTATATAAAGCATTAAAGTTCTGCATAATTAAGGGCGTGGCCACTTCGAGTGACAGGTGGATTGCCCCTGCTGTTTGTCTGCTGTCCGTTAGCTCCACCCACTCCACCTGTTAGCTCATCTTTAGCCCCTTTTCAGTTATCCGGGAGTGACATGCTGTCAAGATGGCAGCGGCCGCACTTTAGGCTTCAGAAACCTATGGGTGATGTCACGGACACTACGTTCATATTTATTTACAGTCTATGTGTGGCAACCGTGCCCTGGGTGCGTCGATTCACTAGGCAGTCGAAGAAAAACACATTGCCCTGGCTAAATGAAGAGTGTAGGATACTTATGAAGGAAAGAGATCAATTATTGAAACAATCTTTAAAATCAGGTCTTTCAACAGACCGACAAAAATGTACCTCATTAAGTAATAAAGTAAAAAAAGATAAACTAAAGCCAACTTCTTCATCAATACTATTGAAGAGGCAAGAGGAAATGGGAGGAAGATATGGCAAACCATCAACAAGCTGATTGGCAGAAAAAGTTGAAAATTAACACTGAATTAGTTACAGATCCAACCATCATATCTACGGAACTCTTTCTTTCTAGACTCTGTTTATGAAACAACTCAACTTTTTAATTCACCTAGCTATTCTATTTGCTCCATTAATTATGCACAGCCGATTTCTATTTACAACAAATAACTGAAACAGAAGTAGCATCAGTGGCTTAAAAAATTCTAAGGCCATGGATATCTATGGCCTTGATACTAATTTTCTAAAAAGGCACAAAGAGACCCATTCATACAGCCCATGACATATTTCATTAATCAGTCCTTAAAGGGGTGTTGAACTGAGAAATCAACTTTCCCTTAAGCTTTTGATATATAAAAGGTCATGGTAATATAAGAATAACCTGTAAGTTTCAGAGCTGAAAACTTCCAGTGTGTGTGTGTCCGTGTCCGCGAGAGTGTGTGTGATTTAATCATTGTGTTTGTTTGATATTTTGCGAGTCCTCTGAGCATTTCCCCAGAAGATACCCATATGGACTGACTGAAGCTCATTAAATATGCAAATCTTATCCAATCCTAGCCGTGGGCGTTTACTTCCAAGTGTTCAGTGCGGCACGCCCATCAAATCCGAGTGTTTTTCAGAGAGCCTCAAAACCAAGGCAGAAAATAGCCTATTACTTATTCATTATGATGTTTTTTAATGTAAAAAAACACACAAACGTCATAAGTTGACCTCAGATAACAGTATAAAAAAAATAAAAAAGCCAGTTCATGACCCCTTTAAGACAATCCATTGTGCCATCAGCTTGAAAGATGGCCCTGGTATAGTCGAAAAATGGGTGGCTAAACTGATTCAACATCTCAATACAAGCAATAATTTATTCCACCCTATGGGATTTGGGTTCAGGGTTCAACTGTGTGTTTCTGGGAAAGGTTAAAGGCTATCTAGATAAGAGTTCTTATGTTGGTGCTGTCTTTATAGATCTAAATCGAGCTTTCGATACTGTTAATTACAAAGTTCTTTTATCTAAATTAACATATTTCAATTTCTCTGAACAAGCTCTTAACTGGATAAAATCATTAGCCTGGCGTGGCCATACTCAATTCTAGTCAGAATATGAGTCTGGTACCGCTCCATTGAGCTTTGATTATGGGGCGTGTTTCAACCGAGCCAGGAAAGACCTCAATTGGATAGACCCACAACCAATCAGAGCAACGGAGCGACGCGTAACGTTAGTTGTCAAATGTCAACAGAACTCAACTGCACTGTGTTGCCAAGTCCGTGTTTTTCTCCATGTCCGCGGGTTGAAGCGACCCCAATTATGTGATTATATAAACCCAGGAATGCGAATTTTAGCAGGCAACCTTGCCAAAATAACATATTTTGCCAACCAAACGCCATTTTTTTCCGGAGAACACCCCGGAAAGTTATTGTTTTGGGCTATAGTTTTGAGTAGCAATTGTGCGCGACATTGCAAAAACACTTGGAAACCCTGTCTGCACGCACGCTGGATTAAGTAACGTTACAAGAAAAATATGAGTGTAAAAAATAATAAAATAATTTAAGGATACACAGAGTACTTACCAACACGATCATCGTTTCTGAGAGAAATAGTGAAGGTGAATGCATATACGAACAAGTTCTCCGTTTAGGATAAGAGCAAATTCAACCCAAGAGCCTTCGATGATGTGGATGATTACGTTACTGTTGATCATCTGTCCATCATCGTCTCAAGCCCGCCCTGACAATTTCATTGGTCCAAACTGTTTCTGTTCGGGCATAATTACTCCTCTATGGAGCGAGTCCAGACCGAATTGCCCGAGCAAAAAAAATTGTGGGCGGGGCTAAATTCGGCTGGCATCCAGGCTATAAAATCATACCTATCCAGTAGAAAGCAACGTGTTTGTGTTAATGATTCAAAGTCCCCATTCTGTGAATGTCCAGTAGGGGTCCCCCAAGGCTCCACACTTGGTCCAATCGTGTTTACACTGTATATAAATGATCTGCCAGAGGCATGTCAAAATCTTGATGTTCAGATGTATGCAGATATGCTGTAATCTTTACACATGCTAAAAACTACCAAGAGATAGCATCCACACTTACATCTGCAATGGCTCACTAAGTCATGTCTCTAGTACCTAAACATAAACAAATGTTCTGTATGGCGTTTACTAAACAAAATATGAAGGTGTCACATTCTAATGCCCCTCCGCTTCATGGCTTCTTCCAAAGCGGTGGTAGTACACGCAGGGGTGGAAAAGGGGTTTCGAGGGAGGACGGAGTTCCAGCTAAAAAAAAAAAAAAAAAGGTTAAATTTTATTTTATTTTTAATTAAAAGGATTTGTATATTTTAGCAACTCAATATTCTACAATATAATAGCCACATATACACGTAATGTAATGAATAATAATAAAGAAGTAGCAGAATATTTTGTGATAAAGGCTGCACAATGTCAACTTTTCTGATTGGCCAATACCGGCAGACTGCAGCCAATGGAAATGCTTCTCCATTGTTACGTGCTTGAGGTAAATTATCTGGAATGATGAACTGTGATTTTTGACCCAAAACCCGTTACTTTAACTGTTCTAAATTAGGATATATCTGGATCAATGTGCACTGACCGCCACAGTGTTCTTGTCAGAGAACTCAGAGTCATGGATAGATGATAGCCTTTTAATGATTGCTTTGTATCAACACAGATGGACATGTGGAAGGTTGATCTAGAACAGTTAAAGAGAAATAATAATTAACATATAAATCACTTAAGTGATATAAATAAACTCAACATAAAGTGTCTTCATCCTCATTCAAGTGATAGCGATCGCTATATTAAACTTCAAAGGATTGACGTCAATGATTCAGCGCCCCAGATAGCAATGAGTCGGCGGACCACCGGCGGTGATCCGGCGGCTGTAGAAGCGTCAGAATTGCGTAATCGCAAACACGTTTGACGGCAAGCGGCAGCCGGCTTCCTACCGCCTTCGTACCGCCGCCGGCCCGCAGGCAAACCGCCGTTCCGCCGCCTTTATACCAAAAGGCGGCCCGTCGGAGGCAAACGCTATTTTCGAGCGATCTGCCTCCGCTTATTGTGTAATAAATAATATATATTTATTTATTATTCATATATTTGTAACATGCAGTTTATGATGGATAATAATTGAACAAACCAGATAAATTCCCATTTGGCATTTTTATTCCACATTTCAAAGTACATTAACTGTCAATGATACAAGATAATATAAATGAAATATAACAGACAATAAATAAGCTTAAATAGGCCTATAAATAACAAAAAACATTTTTACTAAAGAACCTGCATGTTTCCAATTAAATTTTGGTTTAAAAAAAAAAAAAACAGCCTTACAAGCAAATTATAACACTTACAATATTTGTTAATAACAAATAGGTCAGCTCTGGGATGAAAAGAATTACCATTAAATATTATATCAAATAATGAGGATATTTGGTACCAAAGAATGTGCAGGATACCAAATAAATCGAGGTATAACATCACATTTAACAAGCCATTTCTAACAATAGGATAAATGGTAATAATTTAGAGTAAAGCTCTGGAGAAGAATAGAACAGTAGTAGAACAGAACATTATAACAAGCCTGACTATGGGTTCTCCGGTTTTCCCCGACCTCCAGAATGAGGCAGCGCAAATTGGCTTATCTTCAGTGATTTCTTGTGCGCCTATATAAAGGACAAACAACCTCGCCATCCCATATCTATCCAAGGAGCTGCCTTCAAGGCAGGGTCACAGGGAATAAAAATTTCCACAGTAATTTCCACAGTGAACAGTGTGGATTGGGTGAGTGTAGCCTGAAACTTCTGGCTTCTTTAGGGGTCTTGATGTTACTGACTGCAGGATAAAGAAAGGGTTCCAGGTGTCAGTAGTCAGCCTAGGTGTAAGAGGTCGGCTGTGGGTCCCTCTCAGCTGTGCGGCGTCTTTTTCCGCCTTCACGATCAGATGCTCCTTTCAGGTAACGCATAACGTTAACCTGGACCGCCTCATCAGTGGCATCCTGGGTTGCCGGGTTCTTCCGGATGGCTCCTGTAGAAAATACAGATCTGTCATTCCATGTGAATGTCATAAGGCCACACACATCTACTTAAATATATAACAAATTTATATATTTATATATATTACTTTGAACAATGGTCTTCAGGAACATGTCTCTAAAACATGCTTTATCCCCTACACCCGTCCAGGTTGTATTAATGGAAAGGTGATTAGAGAAGATACTCTGAAGTATTCGCCACACGGTTGTTTTTAGGTCCCTCCCACATTTGATTGCCAAAAACCGAAGCTGAAAATACAAAAAAGTGTTACAAATTACATATCTCTGAAGCTTCTCATACATAAATATAAAAATGTGACAGGCTGTGGATTCAGACTGTAGAATATGCAGTGTACAATCTTAAATTTTACTTTTTAGATTACCCTACAGCATTATAAACAAAATCAGCACACTTACTGGAGCTCTTTATCCTGCCTCAAACTGTTGTCAAGCAACGCCAAATGGGTTGTCTAGGGGGAGTAACAGACCCCCTGGCAGGGATAACTCTCCAAAAGACACATTGGCACTGAAATGTTGCAGCATAGTGTCCATTTTGTTGTCCATGCTACGCACAACATCGCCAAACTCTCCAAGACGTCGCAGCATTAGGGTCTGATCTGCACCTACAGGGGTTCACAGAATAAAAGAATAAAGCAGTCAGTCCTGGTCCCTCAACTACTAAACTATGACATTTACAACTAGGTCTACTACATGTACAGGTGGCCCCAGTGGGAATTAAACCAACAACCACAGGTGTTGTTTGCAAGTTGTACCTGATTGCCCAGTACGAGCAAACGTCGTCAACATTGTCCCAACTTGCTTCACCTGCTCATGAAGTGAGCCGCTGTCATCCGAAGCTACAAAATGAAAGGCATTTGGTAATTTTGGACCTACATCACAGTCAAAAAAGTAAAATTTAAGAAAGAGTGCATGTTCTCACCTGCTTGTGCATTGCTTTCCCTCAGGGCTTGGTTCTCATTCTGGAAATCTACATAAAAAATATTTTAATTATATATATATATATATATATATATATATATATATATATATATATATATATATATATATATATATATAAAACAACAACTACAGGCACAATTTTCCATACTGTTAAAGTTTCCAACATCTGCAATTTCCTGTTTGTCCATCTCAACTCCTTTCAATATTCTTCTCCTTATAGCCCAGTAACTAGACATTGTGACTAACAATTTATTTACCTTGAAAGCCAAAACGATTGTCCAATAGTAGGTCACTTGGATGAAGATAACCGATTGTGCTCTGGTCAAGGTATCTGCAAGAAAATGTGAACAAAACCGCATTGTTAACGTTATATACAGAATATACAGTAGCTATGCTGTGGGGGGAAAAACTGGTCAGCCAAATGTGGAACAGTAAAATGTATTCATTCAGTGTAGTGATTCAAGTAAACTGCATTGTCCTCAAACATAAAAAGTACAGCAGTTCAGAGAAATAACTCATAAATGACCTTAAATGCTAGAAGAACAGTAGCAACACAGCACATGTTAGCTAACACTTGCTAAAACTGACCTAGCAGCATGCTTGTTCGGACTAACAAAATAATTTAAATACCTATATACATCATTCTGTTTTGTTAGAAAACACCAAAAGTTAAACTTAAGTCTTTCTAGATGTAAAGCTTTGGCTAACTTACCTACAGTAGCTAGATACATTTTAACATGTAGAACATGGGTCCGTGTACTTGGTGGCCAACGGATTTTCGTTTTAAAAGGAAAAAAACAAAAACGAAAAACGGCTTGTTTCCCAATTTCCATTAGTAAATAGGAAAACAAAAAATGGAAAACAATCCATTTTTCTTTTTTTCTTTTGATATTAAAAGACGGAAAACGGAAAACAATCTCATTATCCGATTGTGTTTATAGATGGAAATCAGAAATCAAAATATGACCAGTTTGAGAGAATGGCTCCTTTATTCGTTTTTTCGTTTAAAAAAAAACGAAAAAACGAGATTTCGGCTTGATTTTTCGTTTTTCGTTTCACGGGTAAAAAACGGATAAATGACTTCAAAATTCGTTTTCCACATGTGGGTGGTCATGAGACGCCCTTTTCCGCTGATTGGTCAAGCAAACCTGAGCATGTGACGTCATCAGCCCTTCCCCAGTTCTGTGTAACAAAATAATAGTCTTCTTAAACTGTACAGGGCATGGGCTTTCTTCTGTGCAACTTAACGCGTTTCACAGAAAAAGTTATATCAGAAATATGAAATATTAATCTGCACCCAGCCTGATTTATTTAGCTGTGTGGAGTAGGCTAAATATGTGTGGTGAAGCTGCGCAAGACAGCGAAGAGCGGGTGTGACCATGCAATGTTCAGACAAGTGTTATACGCAGCAGTCATAACTTTTCTTTACAATACGCTCGGTTTTGGATAAGGGATGGTCATTGCAAATACTGTAGGCCTAATACATATCGGCAGAGGGTGGGTAGCATGATGGTGATTTTAAATTTTACTGTAACTGTAATCATAGCCGCGAGCGAGAGAGAGAGTAGACAGCGAGGAGATGATTGACTGGACGATATAGCGGAGGCAAGCGCAAGATAACTTTTGTTAATAAAAAATATTGATTTGTTTAATGTAAGAGTTTGTCTTTGTTTTATTGTTGTTGTTTTCAATCAAATAGGCCTAATAGTGAACCACAAACTGAACATTCGTTTTAAAGGGGAATTTCCAAAGATTTTTTATATATTAATGTGAGTATTTTGTGTCATCGTTTTTTTAAATAAAAGTTTAATATACGTAGGGTTTTTTTTTTATTGTAGGCCTACAATTTTTTTGTAGTTTTGTAATTTTCACTAAAAATGGTAATGCTGGTAATGCTGGAAATTCATGGTATGCGGGTGTATCATGTAATTTGCTTATTCGTTTTGTTAACGAATAATGTTAATGTTTGTTCAAAGAGTGGAGGAAGATCAAAATAACCACTACAGCTGCTGAACGTCATTGACAAATCTTTTCTTGATAAATGTATGGATAACACAAGTTATGGTGTTGTCACAATTAATCAGTGGGAAAATATCCAACTTTAACGTTGCTAAATGGCATCTATAAAATTATGATTTTCTCTTCTATTTAAATGCACATTTCTTTTAGAAATTGATAGATTTATATACTTGGAAGTCATGCAAACCAAAAATAAGTAGATCCATATAACCTTAACCTAAAATGGCTAACTCATCATCACTATCATCACATGGAAGAGCTAACACTATATTGCTTTTTCTGTAAATGTATTAACATATACATTTTTAGAAAATAAGACATTTATTTATACATAAATACAATTTAACTACAATAAACACTTAAAATAAATACTGAAATCATAGTATTTATGCTACTATCATAGGCTACTACTAAAATATTTAATTGGTAGAATGCATTCCATAGAGGGTTAAGAATAGGGATGTGCCAGTGAGGAAATTTCAAATGATTAATTAACTTGTTAACATTAATCCTGCATTTATCAAGAAAATATACACTGATCAGGCATAACATTATGAAATAATATTAACCTCCCTAATATTGTGTTGGTCCCCCTTTTGCTGCCAAAACAGCCCTGACCCGTCGAGGCATGGACTGACCCCTGAAGGTGTGCTGTGGTATCTGGCACCAATGTTAGTTAGCAGCAGATCCTTTAAGTCCTGTAAGTTGCGAGGTGGGGCCTCCATGGATCGGACTTGTTTGTTCAGCACATGCCACAGATGCTCGATTGGATTGAGATCTGGGGAATTTGGAGGCCAAGTCAACGCCTCAAATTCGTTGTTGTGCTCCTCAAACCATTCCTGAGGCATTTGCGCTTTGTGGCTGCACATTATCTGCTGAAAGTCAACAAGCTTGGCCCCCCCTCTGGCCCCCTAAATTTGGAATCATATCGCATCAAACTATTTTCTGAGAAACTGGTTGCAATGTGCAGTTTTTGCTAGGGATGCACGATATATCGGCAACATATCGTTATCGGCCGATAAATGATTATTTTTGATGTTATCGTTATCGGTCCAATAAGAAAATTTGACCGATATAGTCAAGCCGATAGATAATGTATTATTTCCTTCAGCTGAGACGGACGCGCTGTCCACCATGATGGGTTTGAATTGCTCTAAATATGTTTGGAATCACTTCGAAAAGGAAAATACAGTTATGTGCAACATGTGCAGCGCAAGTCTTCTATAATCTACATAAAATGATAATGAGAATAGAGTAGGCTGTAAAAGAGCGTTGTGTTTCAGCGCGTTTGTTGAGGGAAGAGCGCGCCCACGGAGTTACACCTTCATGACGAGCACAGTCAAGTTTGCTTGTGCATTCACAGCCTTTTGTGCCATTGTAAGTTGTAATATTATATTTATTATTATTCTGTGTATGTAATATCATATAGGATGCGTTTGGTTGAGTTAATTAACGATGCAGTAAAGCACTTCATTGTACCGGCGCGCGCATTTCAAACAGAAATGCACAGCATTAATAACTACTGGGACTGTCCTATACATAACACTGCAATGAGAATATTTCTGTTATAAAACTTAGTGAATTCTCTGGGTTTAGTTGTTTTTCAGCGCGCTGTTGTGGGAAGCGTCAACAACGCATTCTGACCAGCACAGTCAAGTTCGCTTGTGCATTCGCGTCATTTTAAGCATATGTAAGTCGTAATATTACGTTTTTGTAGTATAAACATCTGATTAAAGTCATATAGGATGTGTTTCGTTAAGTCAATAACCCGCAGCGCTTCACTGTACCGGTGATCATCTTCAGCTTCAGCACGCTCTCAAACAGGGGAAGAGCATCCACAGGAGTTATAACCCTTCACCTATGCGTGATTTTGTGCTAATATAAGTTGTAATATTATATTTATTTTGTATAAATATCTGATTGTTCTCATATATGATGCGTTTAGTTGTTAATTAAACTTCTAAGCGCTTCAGTTTATGGTTGTTCGTTCATTCTCTCCAGCTTCAGCGCGCTCTCAAACAGCAACATTATTCCTAATAGACTAGACTAATATTACAGATGTTTACTATTACTGTAATATTAAACATATTTTTTTTTTCAAAAACACAGAGGCATTATTTTTTATAATTAGCACTTTTATTGTTCTCGTATCATTTCCATCAACAATATGGTTTGATTAAAACCATTTCTTTATCGTCTGTGCGGAGGTTATTTCATGCACTTGCATTCTGATTCTTTATTATGCTGTTCAATTACTTGTTTGCATTATTTAGGTATATTATTTTTATTTTTTAGACAATATAATTTTTGGTAACATTTTACAAATAAGGTCTCATTTTATTAATGCATTAACTATCATGAACAAACAGAGAGCAATAACCTTTGTTTCTTTTAGTAATAAAATGTTTGTGTTTTGTAACAGTCCATTCACAGTTCATACCTAATGTTAAAAGACACAACTTTGGGTCTGAATATGTTGAGATTAACATGAAATAAAATTAATAAATCCTGTTGAAGTATTGTTCATTCATTGTTGGTTAACTAATACTAACAAAAATTAAACCTTATTGTAAAGTGTTAAAAAAAAAAATTTGGCCATAGGAGTGTAAAATTAATTTGAAAAGGTAAGGAATCTCACACTGGTTCAAATAGGCTACTGTAGTGTATAGGTTTGATTTATGTTGAAGTGTTTTTGGACATGGCTTTTAATGGTGAGCCTTTTGTTTTTGTAATCAGGCTCTCAGAGTTTATTAAAATTTGTATTTAGATTTATCGGCCAATATATCGGTTATCGGCTTTCAAATATTAAGAATTATCGGTTATCGGTATCGGCCAAAATGTTCATATCGGTGCATCCCTAGTTTTTGCTGTGGCGGTATGTGATGAAAAGAGTACTTTATTGTGTCGTGACCAATAACCTAGGCCTACAATAAAAAAAAACCCTACGTAGGCTATATTAAACTTTTATTTAAAAAAACGATGACACAAAATACTCACATTAATATATAAAAAATCTTTGGAAATTCCCCTTTAAAACGAATGCTCAGTTTGTGGTTCACTATTAGGCCTATTTGATTGAAAACAACAACAATAAAACAAAGACAAACTCTTACATTAAACAAATCAATATTTTTTATTAACAAAAGTTATCTTGCGCTTGCCTCCGCTATATCGTCCAGTCAATCATCTCCTCGCTGTCTACTCTCTCTCTCGCTCGCGGCTATGATTACAGTTACAGTAAAATTTTAAATCACCATCATGCTACCCACCCTCTGCCGATATGTATTAGGCCTACAGTATTTGCAATGACCATCCCTTATCCAAAACCGAGCGTATTGTAAAGAAAAGTTATGACTGCTGCGTATAACACTTGTCTGAACATTGCATGGTCACACCCGCTCTTCGCTGTCTTGCGCAGCTTCACCACACATATTTAGCCTACTCCACACAGCTAAATAAATCAGGCTGGGTGCAGATTAATATTTCATATTTCTGATATAACTTTTTCTGTGAAACGCGTTAAGTTGCACAGAAGAAAGCCCATGCCCTGTACAGTTTAAGAAGACTATTATTTTGTTACACAGAACTGGGGAAGGGCTGATGACGTCACATGCTCAGGTTTGCTTGACCAATCAGCGGAAAAGGGCGTCTCATGACCACCCACATGTGGAAAACGAATTTTGAAGTCATTTATCCGTTTTTTACCCGTGAAACGAAAAACGAAAAATCAAGCCGAAATCTCGTTTTTTCGTTTTTTTTTTAACGAAAAAACGAATAAAGGAGCCATTCTCTTAAACTGGTCATATTTTGATTTCTGATTTCCATCTATAAACACAATCGGATAATGAGATTGTTTTCCGTTTTCCGTCTTTTAATATCAAAAGAAAAAAAGAAAAATGGATTGTTTTCCATTTTTTTTTTCCTATTTACTAATGGAAATTGGGAAACAAGCCGTTTATCGTTTTTGTTTTTTTCCTTTTAAAACGAAAATCCGTTGGCCACCAAGTACACGGACCAACATGCTTGAACTCAGTGTGTAAAAAAGGCGAAACAGCACGTGTTAGCTAACACTGTGCATTGTGCACTATATCAGCGTGCGTGTCTGAACAAACTAATTAAAACAACCAACCGGTATATACATCAAAAATGAACATAATATTGTGTGACACAAAAAGGAAACATGTACTTACTTAAACGCTCGTAGTCGAGGATATTTTCTGATCTCCTCTCTTCAAATACTAAAACCATGTGATGAGCGGCCGCTGTTGGTAAATCTGTATGTTTTACCGGTTTGTCTTCCGCCTTTTTTAGGTATACTGCCCCTCTCGGCCGGTGGAGGTACTTCTCTGTTTTTTTTTTATTTTATTTTTATTTAAATTAGTACATGTATAGACAAGTACAATACAAAAAGTACAATGAGAGAAAAATAAAAATAATAAAGCATTGTGGTACAGTTCCGAATATGTAGAACAAAGAATAGCAACAAATGTAACACTGTATATAAAATAAATAATAAAAATAAGAATTCTGAGATAGAAAATACTTTATAATATTAAGGCAGTCACATGAAATTGAAAAGCTTTCAGGTTTCTGTTTTTGTAAGCTTTTTGTTTTGCGACCTCATGTTTGAGAGGGTTTCAAATATTGTAAAAATCAGCTTTATAAGAGGTAATATTAGAGGGCTTCTTTTGAGTTATTCTTGTCTTATGAATGTAGAATTTTTCCTAAATAATTAATAATATATTTTTGTTTTTCAGAAAAATATGGGTTTTGAAAACAAAGTAAAATGTCATGAAGTTAGTTCAAATTTTTTGTCATGTCTATTTTAAAGTCAGTCCAAAAAGAAATAGAAAAAAGGGCAATACAAAAATAAGTGTTATCCTAAAATGAACTTTCAAACTTTCTTAACCCTCCTATTATGCTAAAAAAAAAAAAAGTATTACATCCATTATGGGTCAAATTGACCAACACTGTTTAAACACACTCGACATGCAAATAATCAAGTGAAAATTTAAATGTAATTTCCTAAACCTAACCTTATCATGGAATCAAGAGTCAAGAATCTGTTATAAACCCTAATGGCTTTGGAGCAAAAAAAACTAATATTTGATATAATTCACATAGGCCTATAGGCTATTATGATTTTATAATCGCTTCAAATGTGAGAACTAGTTAAAATGCTGTCAGTTCCACTCTATTTCCCAACAAGCCAAACATAGCCAACGTGGCTGGTCGAATTTGAGAGTAGAAATCCTTGTATATCAAAGCGGCTTGCCGCCAGCCGGCCGCGGTCCATTAGGCGGAGGCAACCGCCAGGGAAAATGAAGCCGGCGGCCCGCCGGCTAGTCGGCCGCGGCATCTCGCAAGAAATGGGAGTGACGTATTCGGCGGCAAACGTTTCATCACCGCCAGCGGGACGCACCTATAGCCGACAGCTTAGGGCCGGCGGCAAAAAGAAGCCGTGCCGATATTTTTTGCTATCTGGGGCATAACTCACGTGAGATAAATAGATTGCATGAATATAAACGAATAAAACTTATAAACAGTATCTGCAACGAATACACTTGTAATACAACATTAATATTCAAATAACACTGGACTTACTTGTACATTACTCAAACAATGTCCTTAAAGTGCGAGCAATCCAGCGACTAGCGCTACGCATATTCTCAGTCTACTAAATGAGCGTAAGCTGCGCATGTTGCGCAATATTCTGTAACGTGCAGCGCTGATTCTGCGCGCATCTCCGGTTATTATGCTGAACATGGAGAATTCACAACATTAACAGATGCCATAACAGAAACTTTGAAATGATAAAGCTGTGTTAACATGCCTGAAATGATCCTGTCTATAAATATAATAATAATAATAATACATAAATGGTCATCTAAAAATGATCCGGCCGTCTTTCCCGAAAAGAGCTTGAATTTCCGTTATATCGAGTGAAATCAGATCCAGAATCGCACACTGTAATTCAGAAATGCATGCGAGATATGCACAAAACACACACAAATGGCGACCCATGCTGGTCAAAATTGGAAATGCAATGAAAACACAGGCCAAGCATGTAATGATACCTGGAAAATAAAATAAGGATTAAAAGGGATTTGAGGTAATAAAGAAAAAAAGAAGAAGAAAGAAGAAAGAAATAAGAATGGTAAAAGCAGTTCTAGTCTAATTGTAGCCTAGATGTGAGGTAATCCATTTAGGCTGAACTCTTTGCTAATAGTATTTTATTTAAAATATGCACACATTCAATATTCACTATGTCAAAAGTGCAAAACGTGTCTTATAAATTCCATTAAAAAAAAAATGAACAGTTTACATCACTGTATTATTACTGTGGGTCGTTGAATACATCTATCATAAACAGTTGTCAAATATTAAATGTTTAGCTACTTATATCTCACCACGCACCCCAAAAATGATAAGAGATGTTTCTATTGTTATAATAATGATTGTCTAAAATGTCTACACATAAAGGTAAAAATAGTATTATTTTAATTTTAAAAGTGTTTGTTTTCCAGTAGATGGCAGCAATCCTCCACTAAACCAAAGCACATGTTCACTTTATCATCATGAATGAAAATGAGAAATGTAGATATTTTTTAAAAGTGGATTTTAAAATGATGCCATTTTATATAACTGTATTAATTTGTGCACAACTTTACAGTAAAAACATTAATAAAGCTTTCTGACATTACAATGTGTGTGGTGGTGTGGTTACGGCCCTGCTTGTCTTGTGTTTTTTAGCGGGCTTTGCTAATGAGGCCAATTAGAGAGAATTATTAATATATTTTTTTTATAACAAGGGTTTATCAATGATGCGTAGGCTATATTATTGAACTAACCGAAGACAAAATGTAGAATTCAGAAAATAATGTAGAATGTTTTTTTTCCAAAAAAATATACTGTAACAAAAGCCTTGTTTGTGTAACCTTTTCCCACACAAGTTTGAAATGTTCCAAATGACCCCCAGACATTTTTTATAATAGGTTTGTGTGAATATTGTTTTAAGTTCACTTGGAATTGATATAGCTTTTATTTATACAATAATGTTGAATGTCTATCATTAATGTTTTAAAAGAAGAAAAAAAAATTCAGAGACATCGGTAGCAGTTTTCATAAAAATGTGTCATTACAACAAATATTTCAAATATACTGTCTTTAAGTTGTTTCTACATAAATTTGGAGAGTAACTGTGGAATTATTACAATGAAAAAATATTAAAAACGCAGATGTTGAATGTGCGATTAATTAGTTACTTTTTTTAATTGAGATATATATATATATATATATATATATATATATATATATATATATATATATATATATATATATATATATATATATATATATATATATATATATATATATATATATATATATATATATATATATATATATATATATATATATATATATATATATATATATATATATATATATATATATGTATATATATAACTGCCTTATAACTAGATTCACCTTTACATGTTTAATTGTTCATTTTCAAAGCACTAAACTGAGATGTACAGTAACCATCCAAAACATTCAACAGATTTATTTAACCTGGGGACAATTTATTTAGAAGGTTTTTGTGACCTCTTGAACTGCAACTAAAAAACAACAACAACAACTTTCGGCCATTTCCACCACTGAGTACACAGGCCTCTGTGAAAGGGGACAGTGTGATACCATTTAGGCGCACCACTTTTGGACAAAACGTATTGTCAGTAATAGGCAGAAAACTCTGGAATAGTTTGCCCCTTCCAATAAGAGAATGTCCTACATTGAAAACCTTTAAAACTCACTTAAAACAGTTGCTTCTAGAAAACCAGACATGTACTCACACATTTATCACCCATACATTTTCACTGTTTATTGAATGCAGTATAGAGGTGGATGAACAATGTCTTTGCCATTATGTGTCTTTTTGTTTTATCAATGTACATGTCATTATTATGTGTATATTTTACTCTATAGTGAATGAATGCTGTTTGATTGTGGGCTGTCTTCTTGTTAGTCTTATGTTACCTGCCTAGGGACTGCAGATGAAAAGTAGTTATTTTGACTAATTCTGGCATATTTACATGATGTATTTTTATACAACAATGTTCATTTATATGCATAATCCCTATCAATTAAATCAATAAAATAAAAATAAATAAAAGAAGTGTACTTTGCAAGGCTGTGCGTTCAACAAACAAATGATACTTTTATTCAAAGGGGTCATCAGGTCACATATAAGACACTATTGTCAGGATGTACCAGCGGACAGAGATGTAAAATAAGTGACAGGGACAAAAATGCACAGTCCAGAGTTGTTTTAACTCCCAAAGTGGAAAAATATAAATACATACAGTGGCAATAGTGAAGACAGAAAAATAATCCAAATATAATACAGAGGAAAATACATTTGCAATACACGAATGTAAGTTGGCTATGCCGATGTACAGGACCAAAAAACACAAACGAGATTGAATCTCTCCACACTCCCTCCCCTGCCCCTAAAATGGCTGCCTCTTTTATAGGCTTTGGCTCCTCCTATTTTTGGAACATATCATTTTAGGGGAAAACCTATAAGTTACAAACAGGTGACAAGACATAAACAAACAAACCTTCATGACATTTCAACTCTACATCATATATTATTTACATCTATTAACATGTACAGAGCTCAAAACAATAAAGACAAAACATACATCCCAGGCTCTCTCCCTCCCCTATGAGGTCAGAACCCGATGGAGTAATCTTTGATGAGCAAATGCTAGTTTAAATATGGCTACTTTCCATGTGTACTGGTGTGGCATGTGAGAGGTGTGATGGAAATATTTTATATAATGGCCTCAGAAATGGTCAAAGGGTTATTTAGCATGACATTACAGAAAAACGCAGACTAAGGATGTTCAGGTCAAAGACCATGTAGACTTAGCCAAAAAGGTGCAGTCATATGTGTGCTCATGTGTGTTTGAGTAAACGCTAGCGATAGTAGCTTCTCGACGGGACGCCGTCACCTTACTTCGGGAGGGGAATTACCTCAAAGTATTGAAATTGTGTTCGATGTATTCGAGAAGGGAATTACCTCGAGATACTGTAGTTTTATATTAACAACTGGGAGTTGTTTTGAATTGTCCGTGGTGAAGTCAGATAAACGGATTGAGAATTTCCGCGACAGAGGTGAACCAGAAGGGATGTTTAGCTGTTTGAAAAGCGTTGAAGTTAAACTGATAACTGAATGAAATGAAATAAACTCTTATGGTGTAAAGTATTTTTGGTGTTCCTCTCTGTGTAATGATATTAGAACCGCATGCGTCACTGAACATTAAACATTTAAACAAATTCCAGCATTAAACAAACAAAACAATGAAACTAACAACTTGGGACGATGAACGGGATGTTACAACACCGACATCGGGGCTACAAACACACGACTACATCAGGATGGTACATTTTGCCGGCATTTATGCTGCGTTCCAGGCAAAGTCACGCCGAACTCATTTACAAACATTTCTATCACCAAAGGTGCTCACTCCTTGCTTATTTGAGGGAAACGGAGGAGAAAAACGGCCCATAAGGCAAGAGAAGCTGTTGTACCTTTTATTTTACGTTATTTGTATATTTGGAAATGTATTAGGTATTATTTTATTCTTGCACTCAATGGCCTGAAAACGAGCTAACGCTAGAAAAGCTGCTGATAATGCATAACATTTGCAGATAAATAACGTTAGGACAATACCTTATTTTAAAAAAGCGATTTGGGTTTTAATGTACGACTTTCATAAACACCGCATCCGTAGGGGCTGCCATTGTTGCTTCGCGGGCTATGTGACGCCAGAGCTCGTAACTGGGAGTACATCGATCTACTACGAGTTCACGGGTGGGAAGTCACGGGTTTGACTGCCGTTCCGGTGCACTTTCACGGGTAGAAGGTTGGAAAAACACGGGTCACAGGTCGCCTGGAACGCGGCATTAGTTTGTGTGTATGTGTAATGGTGGAAACAGTTTGTTGTGTGCACATGCCCGTGTTCAGTCCCTTCAAAATAAAAGTCAGAGGTCACAGTCAGTCTGTGACAACTATATAAATAAAGATGAGTTGTCTTGACTAAACAAAGCAAATGTGGCCGTGATGACTTGATGACTTCTTTCCAGTCTTCGGTCTCTCGTGTTCTTGCTCAGACGTGGGCCGGCTCTGATCTCTGGTGCGGCGGCTTGGGTTCCTGTCAGCAGGTCGGGGTTGAACTTCAGGCTTCGGCTCAAGCCCTCCACCAAGTGTTATATCCTATCCAATACAAAGATTATATGAACATGTGAACTCATGAATGTTTTTTTAGAGCTGATTTACAACAGAACTGAATTGTTGCAATCGCATCACTGATTGTGTTATTTTCCTGTTTATTACTGTGAAGCCGCTCTGAAACAATCTGTATTGTATAAAGCGCTGTATAAATGAAGCTGACTTGACTATAACAATGAACACAAATTTGAAAACCTCACTACCAATAATCCAAAACTGAAGATAAATGATAATAATCCTACTCTGTCTGTTACACTTCCTCACACCTGAAATCACTGATCGAGTGAATCTCCTGAACTTCTCCTGAGCTAATCCATTCATGATGTAACATCTGCTCTAACGTCGGCCGTTTCGTTGGATCCCGGGCTAGGCACTGGCTAATCAGATCTCTGCATTCTGTACACATTTTTATTAAGGAGAGGCTGGTTAGTCATGACCATGTGACACGAATGTTGAAAACATTGAAAAATCTTAAATACTTCACCTTTACCTGTTTCTAAACAGAGCCTTTGCTTTATTTGTGTGTTTATCAATGTTATCAATATTTTTCGCTCACCTTCGGATAAGTTGGGGTTCTGAAATGTAACTTTGGCTTGTGTGATTTCCGTTCTATTGCCAAAGGGAGAGCATGCGTTCATCATCTCGTAGAACAGCACTCCTAGAGCCCAGACATTTGTTGGGACGGCGTGGAATCGAGATTCTGTGAAGACTTCAGGCGGCCAGTAATCCCGTAATCCTGTAAGCAAGACATTTGCACATTGTTGAGCAATCTTTTCAAAGCATCAAATAATCAAAAAGTCACTACATCCAGGTTTCCACACTCCAAAAATACTCACCACGGTATACGTTCCTCTCGTAGCCATCAGCACTAAGTAGCTGACCGCAGCCGAAGTCGATCAGTTTGAGCTCTAGCGTGTTTGCCTTCACCAGGAAATTCTGTGCATGAACATCATTATGAAAAACGCCATGCTCGATGCAGTTTTCCACCGCCAGCACAGCCTGTATCATGATGACCCGAGCTGTGGTTTCATCCAGTGGAGGATCACGAAGGATGAAGTCCAGCAAGTTCTCGCAGGGGTCAGGGAACTCCATAATGAGACTGAATCTCCGAGGATGCTCAAACCAGTCGTACATTTGTATGACGAAGGGGCTTATGGGTTCTTGCCTCATCATGAGCAGCAGCGCCACTTCCGTAACCAGAGGTGTGGGATGCCCAGGCTAGAGAAAAGTAGTAGACAGAAGGTTAGCTGGGTCAAAATCTGAAGAAAACGTCTCATTTTTAAATGTTCTTTTCTTTGATCTTTATAGATACGATCATCAGAGCCTTTCCAGGTTTATTGAGCTATTACATTTACACCTAATGTTTCCTCCAGGTGTATTGACTACAGTAATCAGCACTTAAACAACAAATACACATTCAACTTTTGACCAACTTACAATAACAAGATAACGATCATTGTTAATCTTGTGCATCTGCTTGATGGCAACCTGCAAAAAAAAACTATGTTCAATAACAGTTCAACAACAGTAACAGTGTTCAATAACAGTTCAATAACAGTAACAGTGTTCAATAACAGTTCAATAACAGTAACAGTGTTCAAGCCGCTGACTTTGCACATAACATTTATGATTTGAGCATCTAAGTATTGACCCATCTGTATTAAATATGTTTTAATGCATGCAAGAGCAAAAATGTTTGTACAATTCAGCAAGATTGCTTTACCGTTTTGCCATCACATTTCCGTGTTCCCTTGAACACTCTTCCGAATCCTCCGGATCCAATCATCTCTCCCACGTTATAGAGAGTCTCAAAGGAGTCTGAAAAATAAAATATGAGAAATATATGAGCTTGCTAGATCCTTTGTTTTATATTTAAAATATCAGTGCAAACAAGAAAATAATAATACTGTTTAAAACAATGTTGGAGGAATAATGTCTGCGGATTGACCGTTATTTGGCTGGACGCCGGAGGGATCTGGATCAGGTGATGATGGACCAGGATCGGGCTCTGGCTCCAGATCCGCTGGAGGAACAAACGGCTCCACAACATCCTCAGCACCGAGACAACAGCAGAGGAGCGAGCGCCTCATAGCCTGACACACGTTCCTGAAGAAAGAACGATCTCCTTTCCTCTTCTTACAATCGGCAGGTTTTTCTGAAATGAAGAAAACAAAACTGAATTATTAGAAACATCTCTGACGCCAAATTAGGCTGTGATATAATGACATAACTTACATTTTACTGTTAAAGGGGTGGTTGCATGCGATTTCACTTTTTTAACTTTAGTTAGTGTGTAATGTTGCTGCTTGAGCATAAACAGTATCTGCAAAGTTACAGCGCTGAAAGTTAGATATTGTCTTTTAAAGTTATGGCAGTTTATTGCCTACAAAAACGGCCGGTTTGGACTACAACAAGCTTCTTCCCGGTTTGTTGATATCATAAACCCTTGCTATTAACACAAACACTGCCCCCGTGAACACGCAACAAAGTGGGCGAGGCCACGTCGCAGTCATTACGAAAGAGAGAGAGAGCTGTTGCAGAACTACAAACTACATTTGGCCATCTAACCAATCTAAGACCATTGCGTTTTTCAGAGGGATGGGCTTCATAGAAGCAGGAAGCAAATGAGCCGCTCAAAGGACAGTGGAGACAGCGGTGTGGAATAAAGGTAAAATATAAGAATAAAAATACGGCGTTTAAAAAAAAAAGAAGTATTAAGACATGTTATACTGCGCCCCATAAACACAACCAAGCCTAGAAAAAAACCACGGAACCACCCCTTTGATTCCAGAAAGAAAATTTCAGCAAAAGGAAATTAAATGTGACTGTACTGTGACTGTCAGAATGAAATATGAAATAGCAAAAATCTCCATCTGTACACTTTACACTGCCCAGCTTTATTTCAGTCTCACCTGTTGAGCTCCTGTTCACTGGTGAAGCCTCCATAAGGCCATTTGAAGTCTCCGTTGGCTCGACGGGAACTTGACCTGGCAGCGGAGGGCACATCCACTCTTCGAGGCTGTCGGACCTGGACAAACAACAGTCGCTGGAACTGCCCTGTTCGCTTAGGCTATCCGACCGATCGCCACTCCACCTCCATTCGACGATGTACGTGCCTCGGCTGCTGAGGCTCAACGACTCTCTAGAGAACCGCCTCACTATATTGACAGAGAGGGACAAAGATGATATGGACATGATGCTTGGTGAAGATATTTCTTATCATATTAATAATCAATGTCAGTGGTCACATCAAATTGTTACTGTATTTATTTATTTTTCAACTTTCTATTTTCAATGACACATTATTTGATAACTGAGCAATAACTTCTTCAATAAAAGCCTATTCTGACCTCTGCGAAAGAGTTTAGATGGAGTGGATGGACGTCCATCGTCCTGGCTCTCCCGGCTGCCGCTCTGCCACTCCCTCTTCCTGTCCGTCTGACCTGTGGACACAGAAACACAAAACTCAGAAGACAGAAGTGCTAAATGTGTAGGAAGCTCCTGGATCTGTGTCTGGGTCGGTCATCAGAACAGAACAGGGTCTCCAAACCTCCTGACCAGCCGTCTGAGAGAAAGTGGCTCTCCTGGATTTGGAGCGGCCTGAGGCTGGAATATTTCAGTAACATAACATCCCATAAACAAATGAAACACCTAAAGCACTCACCTCCTGTTTCACCCATCATATTCGCCATCGACATCCTCCTCCAATCTGGAATAAAAACAATACAAAACACAAAACACAAAACACAACACACAACACAACACAATAGTACAATACAATAAACTCTCCTCAAAAATACTCCTCCCAGAAAAATAAAAAATAAAAAGAAATAAAATTTGAAACTCCTAAAATAAGAAAAGAACAATAAGATAGCACAATAGAAATAATAAGAACTAAAACTCAAAAATATAACTCTGTGTAAAGGATATCTCCTGCGTTGTTCTTCCAGAATAAAACTCTTGCCTCAGGAATCGTCCGAACAGCTTCAAAATCTCAGTCAGCACAGAAAATATTCTGCAAATGTTTTTGAATTCGCCTCGTCTCTCTCAACAACAGATCGCGATCAGTGCGCCTGCATATGAGTCAGAATCAATTCATAACAATGTTCATAACATGCGTCGCCATAGCAACTCAAATTCAAATCATTCATATGAGCAGAGCACGTGACCGCGCATCGATCTGAACACATTTATTGAATAGTTATGAACTTAATTTGGACGTTTTCTAATTCTTGAATGAATCAGCCGGTTCACTGAATCGACTCAATGACTCACTCATTAAGACGGTCACCTGCTGCCACCTACTGGTGGTTTAGTCTCATCTTTCCAACATTTCTTATTTGTATCTTAAAAAATATTTAAAATAATCTAATAACATTATTTAATGCAGTTGTAATTTTTCAGTGTAAATTGTTTAATTTGATTGGTAACAGCCTATAGTGTATTATTCTAATTTAATTTATAGATTAAATTTAAGAATATAAAAGGAAAACTGAAGCATAGCCTATATTTAATAAGATTATCGAAAAATTATAAAAAGGTAAACATATCACAAATATACATATTTAAATATGTCAAAGCTGATTGAACACTGGTGAGAATATTGCTTCAGAGGTCCCCGTTTTACAGCTCGTTCAAAACAACATATACATAACAACAACGCATTTACATTGCAAAAAAGTGTTGTGATTCTTTCACCAGCAGATGGCGCTGTGAGCTGCGCTGACTCTACTTGGTCGCGCGCACGCAGCTTCATGATGAACGTC
This sequence comes from Gobio gobio, assembly GCF_949357685.1. NCBI lineage: Eukaryota > Metazoa > Chordata > Actinopteri > Cypriniformes > Gobionidae > Gobio > Gobio gobio. The sequence continues at coordinate 111,633 of NW_027645721.1, forward strand.
ACCGAGAGCAGAGCGCCATTATCGTCAAATATCAAAAGAAACATCGTTATCACTTTCAAGGTAGTAACATACTAACTATTCATGTTAAATTAAAGTAATACTGTTTGCATGTGCTCTATAACAGATCCTCAACGGGGTGCGGGATTGTTTTGTCCCCAAAAGTTCCAGTCACAAAGCAGTGATTACCACACATCTTAACTAGCCTATATATATGTGTGTGTGTGTGTGTGTGTGTGTGTGTGTGTGTGTGTATATATATATATATATATATATATATATATATATATATATATATATATATATATATATATATATATATATATATATATATATATAAACTAAACAATTACACCTTACCCTAGCTCACAACAAATACATGTGCAGAATACACACATACTTAAATACATGCTTAAAATGAGCCTAAAATGCAAAATAACAAGACCAATTAAAGTTAGTAACAGTTATTTCAAGCACAAACGTAACAAAACATTTGAAGTAAAAGAAAAAAAGTAATTTATACAGTATAAACTCGTGAAAATGAAGGTATTAAATACAATTATATTTGTTAAATAGTTTTTTTTCCATATTTATGTTGTTTTATTTGTGTAATGTGTTTTTGTTAAATCATGTTCTAATATTGTTTTGAACGGCTTGTGATTTACAGTGGTGGTTTTTACTATGAACTGTTTTCATTGTTTGATTGTTTTTTTGTTTTGTTTTTGCAGGTGCAGTGAATTGTATTAAAACCAGACCAAAAATCGTAATAATAATAAAACTAAATCATAATAATTATTAATGTTAATAATAATATAGGGAGCCCAGCCCACAACGACAACAAAAAACATTCAAAAATATATTGTCCCTGTTTTTAATTAATAGACAGGCCTAATAACAAATGAGATTTCTGAAATGAGAATGTCCAAGTTTCCATTTCAGAAATCTGGTCACCTTACTCTGCATGCATCAAAATGTGTTGCTAAATACTTTTATTTATTTGTTTTTTTTTTTTTACTATATTTTTCTATATTATTGCATATGAATAAAAAAAAAAATTAAATAATGTTTCTTTGTATTAGTTTAATGGTGAATTTTTTTTAGTTCTTATTATTTAAACTTTTTTTATGGTATTAAAATGTATTATGAAGCCCATAATACATAATTTTATATTTTATAATACTTAATACTTAATTTTATTCAGAAGCCCAAACTGGGCAAAAATGTGTAATTTTTTGCACCTGCTGATATTTATATTGTCAAAACATTAGATGAAATTCTGATAGCTTGTAATGTCAGTCAGTGAGATCTTTATAATAGTCTTAAAATGCATATACATATCTGTTGTCACTCTATATTCCCCAATAATGTCTTAGTAAGATTATATTGAAATGCTTTCACAATCTATGCTCTTTAGTTTTTGATGACTGAGAGATGAACAAATAAACTCAAAAGCCTGATGGATCATATTTGATACTCACATTTTAACATGGGTTTCCTAAAACATTATGTATGGATAATCAAACTATTAATCAGACAACAGTAGATTGTGTGCAGATGTTTTTTCAGCAAAGTTTTAATTATGTTTATCATGATCAAAGAGGCCTTAGAAATGTACATATCAAATATTATACAATAGGCTTTATAGGGTTAATAATATTAATATCTCTCACTCAGGGCTGCCAAACCCCTGCTCTTATCGATACAATTAAACTCGCTTTCTGTCGTTTATCAGTTGATGCTCAGGGTCTGGGGGAGTAAGGAGGAAGCATCCCAACTGGAGAAGTGCGAGGCGGCTGCTCTCATTGTGGAGGGAACAGCTCATCAGCTAATGTCGTCGGATGGAGAAGTTGATTGATCCATACCTAGGAAACTTCAGTGAGGTCTTGTGTTAGCAGATTGTTTGCCAAGAATATAAGCTACCGTGCATTGGGGTGTTTTCTGCCATTTCAGGTTGAGTTTATTGAGATCCATGCCCTCCAGTCAGACCAGGAGGAGATAGACAGCCGGTTGTGCTCCGCCTGCATCATGCCGTCAAGCTGGGATTCAAGTCGGCAGTAGTGAGGACCCTGGACACCGACATCTTCTTCATCCTTCATCCTGCATCACGCTGACACCATCAGCCTCGTCATCTACCTCGACACTGGCATGGGCCGCCACCGTCAGCTGGTCAATGTCCCAGAGCTGGCCACTCCTCTTGGGCAGCCGTACTGCAGCAGCTGCTCGGCTACTGTGTGTTTAGTGGTGAGGACTGTACCAGCACCTTCAAAGGCAAGGGCAAGGTGACACCGCTCAAAAAGCTCCAGAAGAACCCCAAATTTCAAAAGGCTTTCAGGTTGGTGGATGAATTTTAGACAGTTGAATTTGAATGTATTGAATATAATATTTGGAGAGAGCAAACTTAGCAATTATCCCATCAATCTTCCTCCAGTCAGCTGTGCGATGAGTGGAAGGTGAAGTTGGAAGTGCAGGAGCAGCTGGAGGTTTTCACGTGTGTGATGTACAGTCAAGCATGTGAGAAATCAGTCAAGCCGGTCAGGAGCAAGATGCTCAAGAAGATTGTGGGAGAAGACGAGACCCTCAGCATTAAGTCGAGAGTCGATTTTGCTCGCCTGCCCCACTGCCAAGACTCACTCATCCCTCACATCCAGCGGGCAAGCGGGCAGCTGAGCCGATCTTCCGGAGGCCTAAACCCTATGACGAGGGTCAGGGGTGGGAGAAGACGGACGGAGGGATTTTGGAGCCTGTCTGGTCTTGTGGACCAATTCTGGCCCCATCTCTCATCGACCGGTTTGCTGATGATGATGGAGAGGGGGAAGAGGATGAGGTGGAGATTGATAATAAACAACCATGATGATCATTGATCCATTTAATAGTGATCAATTTAATAACCTTGCAATTGTTATAACAGAATAAATTAGATTTATACGGCTAAATTTTCAACACAAATAGCAAAAGTTACATCATAATGAGCCTAAATGTGTTATTTGCCTGTTTTTCACCAATAGAGTGGTTGTACCATGTCAATGACCTTTCCATTTGATTCCTGGTGTCCGAATTATATTAGCAAGTGGGTTCATTTGTCTCTGTATGTTGTGTGGTTTAGGAGTTAAGATGGCCGCCAAACGAACCCCATGGGACATTAGTTGACCTCGGCAACGGCAAAAATTCTTAACAAGAAACCATTAGGGTCTCAAAAAAACAGGTTACAAAAAACTGCCTAGCGGATACACGGGAACCCATTTCTCCTGCTAGACTACTTGATTATCAAAGTTTAACAAAGTGAAACATTTTACTCGAAATCACACGTTTTATGTGTAATTTGACATGTAACGTTACCAAAAATGTCAGATTTAATCTAATTCTTTATGATTTCAGTTAATACAGGTGGAGCTGGCAAAGGTGGAGGGTTTCTAAAATCGCGCTGCAACTACAGCAAATGCTAACAAAGCATTTGAAGGTTGAGCATGACAGCTCATTGGCTACTGATACAGCAGGAACCAATCAGATGTGCTCTAAAGAGAATGATGTGATTGCAAGCAGATTGAGTTAAAGGTGCAGTAAGCGATTTTTGAGAAACACTGTTGATATTTGAAATCACCAAAACAAACACGCCCCTACCCAAAAGGATCACACCCCAATCTTGATAGCGCCACCCCCAACTTCACAAACACGCTATGGCGCACAAGCACCTCCCCCCTCATGAGTGGACACGCCGATTGGCTACAGGTGTGTTTTAGTGCTCGGTCCGATCCACTTTCAACAGCGTTTCTCAGAAAATACGCTTACTGCACCTTTAAGGAGCTATCAGCCTGCGCCATCTAGAGTTTCAGGACAGAACTTTTTATTCGTTTTTGGGAAACTATTCCTATGAGCTTCAAGATTGACCTAAATCATTCTCAAGGCCAAAGTATGCAGGATTTACATGTTTACAGTCTGGTACAAATTGTGGTTTTGGTCTATACGGCTAATTTTGCCGTTCATGACAACTGTGAGGGGGGTGAATTTTTTTATAACTCATTCATTTACATTATATAAAGCATTAAAGTTCTGCATAATTAAGGGCGTGGCCACTTCGAGTGACAGGTGGATTGCCCCTGCTGTTTGTCTGCTGTCCGTTAGCTCCACCCACTCCACCTGTTAGCTCATCTTTAGCCCCTTTTCAGTTATCCGGGAGTGACATGCTGTCAAGATGGCAGCGGCCGCACTTTAGGCTTCAGAAACCTATGGGTGATGTCACGGACACTACGTTCATATTTATTTACAGTCTATGTGTGGCAACCGTGCCCTGGGTGCGTCGATTCACTAGGCAGTCGAAGAAAAACACATTGCCCTGGCTAAATGAAGAGTGTAGGATACTTATGAAGGAAAGAGATCAATTATTGAAACAATCTTTAAAATCAGGTCTTTCAACAGACCGACAAAAATGTACCTCATTAAGTAATAAAGTAAAAAAAGATAAACTAAAGCCAACTTCTTCATCAATACTATTGAAGAGGCAAGAGGAAATGGGAGGAAGATATGGCAAACCATCAACAAGCTGATTGGCAGAAAAAGTTGAAAATTAACACTGAATTAGTTACAGATCCAACCATCATATCTACGGAACTCTTTCTTTCTAGACTCTGTTTATGAAACAACTCAACTTTTTAATTCACCTAGCTATTCTATTTGCTCCATTAATTATGCACAGCCGATTTCTATTTACAACAAATAACTGAAACAGAAGTAGCATCAGTGGCTTAAAAAATTCTAAGGCCATGGATATCTATGGCCTTGATACTAATTTTCTAAAAAGGCACAAAGAGACCCATTCATACAGCCCATGACATATTTCATTAATCAGTCCTTAAAGGGGTGTTGAACTGAGAAATCAACTTTCCCTTAAGCTTTTGATATATAAAAGGTCATGGTAATATAAGAATAACCTGTAAGTTTCAGAGCTGAAAACTTCCAGTGTGTGTGTGTCCGTGTCCGCGAGAGTGTGTGTGATTTAATCATTGTGTTTGTTTGATATTTTGCGAGTCCTCATTTCCCCAGAAGATACCCATATGGACTGACTGAAGCTCATTAAATATGCAAATCTTATCCAATCCTAGCCGTGGGCGTTTACTTCCAAGTGTTCAGTGCGGCACGCCCATCAAATCCGAGTGTTTTTCAGAGAGCCTCAAAACCAAGGCAGAAAATAGCCTATTACTTATTCATTATGATGTTTTTGAATGTAAAAACCACACAAACGTCATAAGTTGACCTCAGATAACAGTATAAAAAAAATAAAAAAGCCAGTTCATGACCCCTTTAAGACAATCCATTGTGCCATCAGCTTGAAAGATGGCCCTGGTATAGTCGAAAAATGGGTGGCTAAACTGATTCAACATCTCAATACAAGCAATAATTTATTCCACCCTATGGGATTTGGGTTCAGGGTTCAACTGTGTGTTTCTGGGAAAGGTTAAAGGCTATCTAGATAAGAGTTCTTATGTTGGTGCTGTCTTTATAGATCTAAATCGAGCTTTCGATACTGTTTATTACAAAGTTCTTTTATCTAAATTAACATATTTCAATTTCTCTGAACAAGCTCTTAACTGGATAAAATCATTAGCCTGGCGTGGCCATACTCAATTCTAGTCAGAATATGAGTCTGGTACCGCTCCATTGAGCTTTGATTATGGGGCGTGTTTCAACCGAGCCAGGAAAGACCTCAATTGGATAGACCCACAACCAATCAGAGCAACGGAGCGACGCGTAACGTTAGTTGTCAAATGTCAACAGAACTCAACTGCACTGTGTTGCCAAGTCCGTGTTTTTCTCCATGTCCGCGGGTTGAAGCGACCCCAATTATGTGATTATATAAACCCAGGAATGCGAATTTTAGCAGGCAACCTTGCCAAAATAACATATTTTGCCAACCAAACGCCATTTTTTTCCGGAGAACACCCCGGAAAGTTATTGTTTTGGGCTATAGTTTTGAGTAGCAATTGTGCGCGACATTGCAAAAACACTTGGAAACCCTGTCTGCACGCACGCTGGATTAAGTAACGTTACAAGAAAAATATGAGTGTAAAAAATAATAAAATAATTTAAGGATACACAGAGTACTTACCAACACGATCATCGTTTCTGAGAGAAATAGTGAAGGTGAATGCATATACGAACAAGTTCTCCGTTTAGGATAAGAGCAAATTCAACCCAAGAGCCTTCGATGATGTGGATGATTACGTTACTGTTGATCATCTGTCCATCATCGTCTCAAGCCCGCCCTGACAATTTCATTGGTCCAAACTGTTTCTGTTCGGGCATAATTACTCCTCTATGGAGCGAGTCCAGACCGAATTGCCCGAGCAAAAAAAATTGTGGGCGGGGCTAAATTCGGCTGGCATCCAGGCTATAAAATCATACCTATCCAGTAGAAAGCAACGTGTTTGTGTTAATGATTCAAAGTCCCCATTCTGTGAATGTCCAGTAGGGGTCCCCCAAGGCTCCACACTTGGTCCAATCGTGTTTACACTGTATATAAATGATCTGCCAGAGGCATGTCAAAATGTTGATGTTCAGATGTATGCAGATATGCTGTAATCTTTACACATGCTAAAAACTACCAAGAGATAGCATCCACACTTACATCTGCAATGGCTCACTAAGTCATGTCTCTAGTACCTAAACATAAACAAATGTTCTGTATGGCGTTTACTAAACAAAATATGAAGGTGTCACATTCTAATGCCCCTCCGCTTCATGGCTTCTTCCAAAGCGGTGGTAGTACACGCAGGGGTGGAAAAGGGGTTTCGAGGGAGGACGGAGTTCCAGCTAAAAAAAAAAAAAAAAAGGTTAAATTTTATTTTATTTTTAATTAAAAGGATTTGTATATTTTAGCAACTCAATATTCTACAATATAATAGCCACATATACACGTAATGTAATGAATAATAATAAAGAAGTAGCAGAATATTTTGTGATAAAGGCTGCACAATGTCAACTTTTCTGATTGGCCAATACCGGCAGACTGCAGCCAATGGAAATGCTTCTCCATTGTTACGTGCTTGAGGTAAATTATCTGGAATGATGAACTGTGATTTTTGACCCAAAACCCGTTACTTTAACTGTTCTAAATTAGGATATATCTGGATCAATGTGCACTGACCGCCACAGTGTTCTTGTCAGAGAACTCAGAGTCATGGATAGATGATAGCCTTTTAATGATTGCTTTGTATCAACACAGATGGACATGTGGAAGGTTGATCTAGAACAGTTAAAGAGAAATAATAATTAACATATAAATCACTTAAGTGATATAAATAAACTCAACATAAAGTGTCTTCATCCTCATTCAAGTGATAGCGATCGCTATATTAAACTTCAAAGGATTGACGTCAATGATTCAGCGCCCCAGATAGCAATGAGTCGGCGGACCACCGGCGGTGATCCGGCGGCTGTAGAAGCGTCAGAATTGCGTAATCGCAAACACGTTTGACGGCAAGCGGCAGCCGGCTTCCTACCGCCTTCGTACCGCCGCCGGCCCGCAGGCAAACCGCCGTTCCGCCGCCTTTATACCAAAAGGCGGCCCGTCGGAGGCAAACGCTATTTTCGAGCGATCTGCCTCCGCTTATTGTGTAATAAATAATATATATTTATTTATTATTCATATATTTGTAACATGCAGTTTATGATGGATAATAATTGAACAAACCAGATAAATTCCCATTTGGCATTTTTATTCCACATTTCAAAGTACATTAACTGTCAATGATACAAGATAATATAAATGAAATATAACAGACAATAAATAAGCTTAAATAGGCCTATAAATAACAAAAAACATTTTTACTAAAGAACCTGCATGTTTCCAATTAAATTTTGGTTTAAAAAAAAAAAAAACAGCCTTACAAGCAAATTATAACACTTACAATATTTGTTAATAACAAATAGGTCAGCTCTGGGATGAAAAGAATTACCATTAAATATTATATCAAATAATGAGGATATTTGGTACCAAAGAATGTGCAGGATACCAAATAAATCGAGGTATAACATCACATTTAACAAGCCATTTCTAACAATAGGATAAATGGTAATAATTTAGAGTAAAGCTCTGGAGAAGAATAGAACAGTAGTAGAACAGAACATTATAACAAGCCTGACTATGGGTTCTCCGGTTTTCCCCGACCTCCAGAATGAGGCAGCGCAAATTGGCTTATCTTCAGTGATTTCTTGTGCGCCTATATAAAGGACAAACAACCTCGCCATCCCATATCTATCCAAGGAGCTGCCTTCAAGGCAGGGTCACAGGGAATAAAAATTTCCACAGTAATTTCCACAGTGAACAGTGTGGATTGGGTGAGTGTAGCCTGAAACTTCTGGCTTCTTTAGGGGTCTTGATGTTACTGACTGCAGGATAAAGAAAGGGTTCCAGGTGTCAGTAGTCAGCCTAGGTGTAAGAGGTCGGCTGTGGGTCCCTCTCAGCTGTGCGGCGTCTTTTTCCGCCTTCACGATCAGATGCTCCTTTCAGGTAACGCATAACGTTAACCTGGACCGCCTCATCAGTGGCATCCTGGGTTGCCGGGTTCTTCCGGATGGCTCCTGTAGAAAATACAGATCTGTCATTCCATGTGAATGTCATAAGGCCACACACATCTACTTAAATATATAACAAATTTATATATTTATATATATTACTTTGAACAATGGTCTTCAGGAACATGTCTCTAAAACATGCTTTATCCCCTACACCCGTCCAGGTTGTATTAATGGAAAGGTGATTAGAGAAGATACTCTGAAGTATTCGCCACACGGTTGTTTTTAGGTCCCTCCCACATTTGATTGCCAAAAACCGAAGCTGAAAATACAAAAAAGTGTTACAAATTACATATCTCTGAAGCTTCTCATACATAAATATAAAAATGTGACAGGCTGTGGATTCAGACTGTAGAATATGCAGTGTACAATCTTAAATTTTACTTTTTAGATTACCCTACAGCATTATAAACAAAATCAGCACACTTACTGGAGCTCTTTATCCTGCCTCAAACTGTTGTCAAGCAACGCCAAATGGGTTGTCTAGGGGGAGTAACAGACCCCCTGGCAGGGATAACTCTCCAAAAGACACATTGGCACTGAAATGTTGCAGCATAGTGTCCATTTTGTTGTCCATGCTACGCACAACATCGCCAAACTCTCCAAGACGTCGCAGCATTAGGGTCTGATCTGCACCTACAGGGGTTCACAGAATAAAAGAATAAAGCAGTCAGTCCTGGTCCCTCAACTACTAAACTATGACATTTACAACTAGGTCTACTACATGTACAGGTGGCCCCAGTGGGAATTAAACCAACAACCACAGGTGTTGTTTGCAAGTTGTACCTGATTGCCCAGTACGAGCAAACGTCGTCAACATTGTCCCAACTTGCTTCACCTGCTCATGAAGTGAGCCGCTGTCATCCGAAGCTACAAAATGAAAGGCATTTGGTAATTTTGGACCTACATCACAGTCAAAAAAGTAAAATTTAAGAAAGAGTGCATGTTCTCACCTGCTTGTGCATTGCTTTCCCTCAGGGCTTGGTTCTCATTCTGGAAATCTACATAAAAAATATTTTAATTATATATATATATATATATATATATATATATATATATAAAACAACAACTACAGGCACAATTTTCCATACTGTTAAAGTTTCCAACATCTGCAATTTCCTGTTTGTCCATCTCAACTCCTTTCAATATTCTTCTCCTTATAGCCCAGTAACTAGACATTGTGACTAACAATTTATTTACCTTGAAAGCCAAAACGATTGTCCAATAGTAGGTCACTTGGATGAAGATAACCGATTGTGCTCTGGTCAAGGTATCTGCAAGAAAATGTGAACAAAACCGCATTGTTAACGTTATATACAGAATATACAGTAGCTATGCTGTGGGGGGAAAAACTGGTCAGCCAAATGTGGAACAGTAAAATGTATTCATTCAGTGTAGTGATTCAAGTAAACTGCATTGTCCTCAAACATAAAAAGTACAGCAGTTCAGAGAAATAACTCATAAATGACCTTAAATGCTAGAAGAACAGTAGCAACACAGCACATGTTAGCTAACACTTGCTAAAACTGACCTAGCAGCATGCTTGTTCGGACTAACAAAATAATTTAAATACCTATATACATCATTCTGTTTTGTTAGAAAACACCAAAAGTTAAACTTAAGTCTTTCTAGATGTAAAGCTTTGGCTAACTTACCTACAGTAGCTAGATACATTTTAACATGTAGAACATGGGTCCGTGTACTTGGTGGCCAACGGATTTTCGTTTTAAAAGGAAAAAAACAAAAACGAAAAACGGCTTGTTTCCCAATTTCCATTAGTAAATAGGAAAACAAAAAATGGAAAACAATCCATTTTTCTTTTTTTCTTTTGATATTAAAAGACGGAAAACGGAAAACAATCTCATTATCCGATTGTGTTTATAGATGGAAATCAGAAATCAAAATATGACCAGGGTCCGTGTACGTTTTGATCGTTTGATTTCCTATTTGAAATGAAATAAGCAGAAATTAGAAAATGGCTCCTTTATTCGTTTTTTCGTTTAAAAAAAAAACGAAAAAACGAGATTTCGGCTTGATTTTTCGTTTCTCGTTTCACGGGTAAAAAACGGATAAATGACTTCAAAATTCGTTTTCCACATGTGGGCGGTCATGAGACGCCCCTTTCCGCTGATTGGCCAAGCAAATCTGAGCATGTGACGTCATCAGTCCTTCCCCAGTTCTGTGTAACAAAATAATAGTCTTCTTAAACTGTACAGGGCATGGGCTTTCTTCTGTGCAACTTAACGCGTTTCACAGAAAAAGTTATATCAGAAATATTAAATATTAATCTGCACCCAGCCTGATTTATTTAGCTGTGTGGAGTTGGCTAAATATGTGTGGTGAAGTTGCAAGACAGCGAAGAGCGGGTGACCATGCAATGTTCAGACAAGTGTTTTACGCAGCAGTCATAACTTTTCTTTACAATTCGCTCGGTTTTGGACAAGGGATGGTCATTGCTGTAGGCCTAATACATATCGGCATATGGGTAGCGATGATGGTGATTTTGAATTTTACTATAACTGTAATCAGAGCCGCGAAGCAAGGAGATGACTGACAGGACGACAGCGGAGGCAAGCGCAAGATAACTTTTGTTAATAAAAAATATTGATTTGTTTAATGTAAGAGTTTGTCTTTGTTTTATTGTTGTTGTTTTCAATCAAATAATAGTGAACCACAAACTGAGCATTCGTTTTAAAGAGGAATTTCCAAAGATTTTTTATTTATTAATGTGAGTATTTTGTAATCCGTTTTTTTTTTTTTTAAATAAAAGTTTAATATATATAGTTTTTTTTTACTGTAGGCCTACATTTTTTTTGTAGTTGAGTTTTCATTAAAAATGGTAATGCCGGTAATGATGGAAATTCATGGTATGCGGGTGTATCATGTAATTTGCTTATTCGTTTTGTTAATAACGTTATATATAATAATAGTATATAATGTTAATAATCTTTGTTTTGTTCAAAGAGTGGAGGAAGATCAAAATAACCACTACAGCTGCTGAACGTCATTGACAAATCTTTTCTTGATAAATGTATGGATAACACAAGTTATGGTGTTGTCACAATTAATCAAAATATCCAACTTTAACGTTGCTAAATGGCATCTATAAAATTATGATTTTCTCTTCTTTTTAAATGCACATTTCTTTTTACAGTTTTCTCTATTTTTCCAACAAAAATAGCTTCAAACAATGACTCTGTGTGACTAACAGGATAGAGTAGGCGCCCTCATTATGCCTCATAAGATTCCATAATAGAATTTTGGATAATAATGGAATATCGCGAGCGGGCGCGCCTTGCGTGGGTGCCGGCGATTTGACAGCAAAACGCACGTCCTTGACGCGTGGTTTAGCCTACCACAAAAACGCGCTTTCTTAACATGGGCTTCGGGGTCAAGGAAAACGCGTTAAGAACGCGCGCTTAGGCAATGGTAAATCAAGCATCGAGGACGCGCGCTATGAGTCGGACAAAAGCATGTTACTAATGTGTAGGCTACACAGGTAAACCAAACAGGCAGTGCAAACTTGTGTTTGAAGTATCCAAACAGACTAAAGAACGTGCGCTTTTGTGTTTTCAAAATTGCATGCTCACTTTTTAGGGCACACCTCTTATAAAGTAAGTTACATATTGTTGACCATCTTTTTAAGTAATTACACTATTTACCACGTTACATGGCTGTTATAAGAATTAAATGAAATCAATATCAACAAAATCTATCTTACCATTTATCAAAATCCACTTACACTGTAATTACAATTGCCTAAATAATGTAGGCTAATGAGATTTTTAGATTTATGTTCTAAATATAATATTTTAATAATAGAAATATGAAATTTTGGGAAACATTTTATTATTCCAGGCCTATGAAATTATAAAACTGTAGCTATAGTTGGCAGCGTAATGGATTCTAGAATCATCCAACTGTTCAAAAACGCTGAATTATGCAAGAAAGAAACCTATACTTTGTTTGAAGCTATTTTTGTTGGAAAAATAGAGAAAACTGTAAAAAGAAATGTGCATTTAAATAGAAGAGAAAATCATAATTTTATTGATGCCATTTAGCAACGTTAAAGTTGGATATTTTGATTAATTGTGACAACACCATAACTTGTGTTATCCATACATTTATCAAGAAAAGATTTGTCAATGACGTTCAGCAGCTGTAGTGGTTATTTTGATCTTCCTCCACTCTTTGAACAAAACAAAGATTATTAACATTATATACTATTATTATATATATCGTTATTAACAAAACGAATAAGCAAATTACATGATACACCCGCAAACCATGAATTTCCATCATTACCGGCATTACCATTTTTAATGAAAACTCAACTACAAAAAAAATGTGGGCCTACAATAAAAAAACCTACATATATTAAACTTTTATAAAAAAAAAAAAAAACGGATGACAAAATACTCACATTAATAAATAAAAAATCTTTGGAAATTCCTCTTTAAAACGAATGCTCAGTTTGTGGTTCACTATTATTTGATTGAAAACAACAACAATAAAACAAAGACAAACTCTTACATTAAACAAATCAATATTTTTTATTAACAAAAGTTATCTTGCGCTTGCCTCCGCTGTCGTCCTGTCAGTCATCTCCTTGCTTCGCGGCTCTGATTACAGTTATAGTAAAATTTAAAATCACCATCATCGCTACCCATATGCCGATATGTATTAGGCCTACAGCAATGACCATCCCTCGTCCAAAACCGAGCGTATTGTAAAGAAAAGTTATGACTGCTGCGTATGTCTGAACATTGCATGGTCACCCGCTCCTCGTTGTCTTGCGCAGCTTCACTACACATATTTAGCCAACTCCACACAGCTAAATAAATCAGGCTGGGTGCAGATTAATATTTAATATTTCTGATATAACTTTTTCTGTGAAACGCGTTAAGTTGCACAGAAGAAAGCCCATGCCCTGTACAGTTTAAGAAGACTATTATTTTGTTACACAGAACTGGGGAAGGGCTGATGACGTCACATGCTCAGATTTGCTTGACCAATCAGCGGAAAGGGGCGTCTCATGACCGCCCACATGTGGAAAACGAATTTTGAAGTCATTTATCCGTTTTTTACCCGTGAAACGAGAAACGAAAAATCAAGCCGAAATCTCGTTTTTTCGTTTTTTTTTAAACGAAAAAACGAGTAAAGGAGCCATTTTCTCATTTCTGCTTATTTCATTTCAACTAGGAAATCAAACGATCAAAACGTACACGGACCGACCAGTTTGAGAGAATGGCTCCTTTATTCGTTTTTTCGTTTAAAAAAAAACGAAAAAACGAGATTTCGGCTTGATTTTTCGTTTTTCGTTTCACGGGTAAAAAACGGATAAATGACTTCAAAATTCGTTTTCCACATGTGGGTGGTCATGAGACGCCCTTTTCCGCTGATTGGTCAAGCAAACCTGAGCATGTGACGTCATCAGCCCTTCCCCAGTTCTGTGTAACAAAATAATAGTCTTCTTAAACTGTACAGGGCATGGGCTTTCTTCTGTGCAACTTAACGCGTTTCACAGAAAAAGTTATATCAGAAATATGAAATATTAATCTGCACCCAGCCTGATTTATTTAGCTGTGTGGAGTAGGCTAAATATGTGTGGTGAAGCTGCGCAAGACAGCGAAGAGCGGGTGTGACCATGCAATGTTCAGACAAGTGTTATACGCAGCAGTCATAACTTTTCTTTACAATACGCTCGGTTTTGGATAAGGGATGGTCATTGCAAATACTGTAGGCCTAATACATATCGGCAGAGGGTGGGTAGCATGATGGTGATTTTAAATTTTACTGTAACTGTAATCATAGCCGCGAGCGAGAGAGAGAGTAGACAGCGAGGAGATGATTGACTGGACGATATAGCGGAGGCAAGCGCAAGATAACTTTTGTTAATAAAAAATATTGATTTGTTTAATGTAAGAGTTTGTCTTTGTTTTATTGTTGTTGTTTTCAATCAAATAGGCCTAATAGTGAACCACAAACTGAACATTCGTTTTAAAGGGGAATTTCCAAAGATTTTTTATATATTAATGTGAGTATTTTGTGTCATCGTTTTTTTAAATAAAAGTTTAATATACGTAGGTTTTTTTTTTTATTGTAGGCCTACAATTTTTTTGTAGTTTTGTAATTTTCACTAAAAATGGTAATGCTGGTAATGCTGGAAATTCATGGTATGCGGGTGTATCATGTAATTTGCTTATTCGTTTTGTTAACGAATAATGTTAATGTTTGTTCAAAGAGTGGAGGAAGATCAAAATAACCACTACAGCTGCTGAACGTCATTGACAAATCTTTTCTTGATAAATGTATGGATAACACAAGTTATGGTGTTGTCACAATTAATCAGTGGGAAAATATCCAACTTTAACGTTGCTAAATGGCATCTATAAAATTATGATTTTCTCTTCTATTTAAATGCACATTTCTTTTAGAAATTGATAGATTTATATACTTGGAAGTCATGCAAACCAAAAATAAGTAGATCCATATAACCTTAACCTAAAATGGCTAACTCATCATCACTATCATCACATGGAAGAGCTAACACTATATTGCTTTTTCTGTAAATGTATTAACATATACATTTTTAGAAAATAAGACATTTATTTATACATAAATACAATTTAACTACAATAAACACTTAAAATAAATACTGAAATCATAGTATTTATGCTACTATCATAGGCTACTACTAAAATATTTAATTGGTAGAATGCATTCCATAGAGGGTTAAGAATAGGGATGTGCCAGTGAGGAAATTTCAAATGATTAATTAACTTGTTAACATTAATCCTGCATTTATCAAGAAAATATACACTGATCAGGCATAACATTATGAAATAATATTAACCTCCCTAATATTGTGTTGGTCCCCCTTTTGCTGCCAAAACAGCCCTGACCCGTCGAGGCATGGACTGACCCCTGAAGGTGTGCTGTGGTATCTGGCACCAATGTTAGTTAGCAGCAGATCCTTTAAGTCCTGTAAGTTGCGAGGTGGGGCCTCCATGGATCGGACTTGTTTGTTCAGCACATGCCACAGATGCTCGATTGGATTGAGATCTGGGGAATTTGGAGGCCAAGTCAACGCCTCAAATTCGTTGTTGTGCTCCTCAAACCATTCCTGAGGCATTTGCGCTTTGTGGCTGCACATTATCTGCTGAAAGTCAACAAGCTTGGCCCCCCCTCTGGCCCCCTAAATTTGGAATCATATCGCATCAAACTATTTTCTGAGAAACTGGTTGCAATGTGCAGTTTTTGCTGTGGCGGTATGTGATGAAAAGAGTACTTTATTGTGTCGTGACCAATAACCTAGGCCTACAATAAAAAAAAACCCTACGTAGGCTATATTAAACTTTTATTTAAAAAAACGATGACACAAAATACTCACATTAATATATAAAAAATCTTTGGAAATTCCCCTTTAAAACGAATGCTCAGTTTGTGGTTCACTATTAGGCCTATTTGATTGAAAACAACAACAATAAAACAAAGACAAACTCTTACATTAAACAAATCAATATTTTTTATTAACAAAAGTTATCTTGCGCTTGCCTCCGCTATATCGTCCAGTCAATCATCTCCTCGCTGTCTACTCTCTCTCTCGCTCGCGGCTATGATTACAGTTACAGTAAAATTTTAAATCACCATCATGCTACCCACCCTCTGCCGATATGTATTAGGCCTACAGTATTTGCAATGACCATCCCTTATCCAAAACCGAGCGTATTGTAAAGAAAAGTTATGACTGCTGCGTATAACACTTGTCTGAACATTGCATGGTCACACCCGCTCTTCGCTGTCTTGCGCAGCTTCACCACACATATTTAGCCTACTCCACACAGCTAAATAAATCAGGCTGGGTGCAGATTAATATTTCATATTTCTGATATAACTTTTTCTGTGAAACGCGTTAAGTTGCACAGAAGAAAGCCCATGCCCTGTACAGTTTAAGAAGACTATTATTTTGTTACACAGAACTGGGGAAGGGCTGATGACGTCACATGCTCAGGTTTGCTTGACCAATCAGCGGAAAAGGGCGTCTCATGACCACCCACATGTGGAAAACGAATTTTGAAGTCATTTATCCATTTTTTACCCGTGAAACGAAAAACGAAAAATCAAGCCGAAATCTCGTTTTTTCGTTTTTTTTTTAACGAAAAAACGAATAAAGGAGCCATTCTCTTAAACTGGTCATATTTTGATTTCTGATTTCCATCTATAAACACAATCGGATAATGAGATTGTTTTCCGTTTTCCGTCTTTTAATATCAAAAGAAAAAAAGAAAAATGGATTGTTTTCCATTTTTTTTTTCCTATTTACTAATGGAAATTGGGAAACAAGCCGTTTATCGTTTTTGTTTTTTTCCTTTTAAAACGAAAATCCGTTGGCCACCAAGTACACGGACCAACATGCTTGAACTCAGTGTGTAAAAAAGGCGAAACAGCACGTGTTAGCTAACACTGTGCATTGTGCACTATATCAGCGTGCGTGTCTGAACAAACTAATTAAAACAACCAACCGGTATATACATCAAAAATGAACATAATATTGTGTGACACAAAAAGGAAACATGTACTTACTTAAACGCTCGTAGTCGAGGATATTTTCTGATCTCCTCTCTTCAAATACTAAAACCATGTGATGAGCGGCCGCTGTTGGTAAATCTGTATGTTTTACCGGTTTGTCTTCCGCCTTTTTTAGGTATACTGCCCCTCTCGGCCGGTGGAGGTACTTCTCTGTTTTTTTTTTATTTTATTTTTATTTAAATTAGTACATGTATAGACAAGTACAATACAAAAAGTACAATGAGAGAAAAATAAAAATAATAAAGCATTGTGGTACAGTTCCGAATATGTAGAACAAAGAATAACAACAAATGTAACACTGTATATAAAATAAATAATAAAAATAAGAATTCTGAGATAGAAAATACTTTATAATATTAAGGCAGTCACATGAAATTGAAAAGCTTTCAGGTTTCTGTTTTTGTAAGCTTTTTGTTTTGCGACCTCATGTTTGAGAGGGTTTCAAATATTGTAAAAATCAGCTTTATAAGAGGTAATATTAGAGGGCTTCTTTTGAGTTATTCTTGTCTTATGAATGTAGAATTTTTCCTAAATAATTAATAATATATTTTTGTTTTTCAGAAAAATATGGGTTTTGAAAACAAAGTAAAATGTCATGAAGTTAGTTCAAATTTTTTGTCATGTCTATTTTAAAGTCAGTCCAAAAAGAAATAGAAAAAAGGGCAATACAAAAATAAGTGTTATCCTAAAATGAACTTTCAAACTTTCTTAACCCTCCTATTATGCTAAAAAAAAAAAAAGTATTACATCCATTATGGGTCAAATTGACCAACACTGTTTAAACACACTCGACATGCAAATAATCAAGTGAAAATTTAAATGTAATTTCCTAAACCTAACCTTATCATGGAATCAAGAGTCAAGAATCTGTTATAAACCCTAATGGCTTTGGAGCAAAAAAAACTAATATTTGATATAATTCACATAGGCCTATAGGCTATTATGATTTTATAATCGCTTCAAATGTGAGAACTAGTTAAAATGCTGTCAGTTCCACTCTATTTCCCAACAAGCCAAACATAGCCAACGTGGCTGGTCGAATTTGAGAGTAGAAATCCTTGTATATCAAAGCGGCTTGCCGCCAGCCGGCCGCGGTCCATTAGGCGGAGGCAACCGCCAGGGAAAATGAAGCCGGCGGCCCGCCGGCTAGTCGGCCGCGGCATCTCGCAAGAAATGGGAGTGACGTATTCGGCGGCAAACGTTTCATCACCGCCAGCGGGACGCACCTATAGCCGACAGCTTAGGACCGGCGGCAAAAAGAAGTCGTGCCGATATTTTTTGCTATCTGGGGCATAACTCACGTGAGATAAATAGATTGCATGAATATAAACGAATAAAACTTATAAACAGTATCTGCAACGAATACACTTGTAATACAACATTAATATTCAAATAACACTGGACTTACTTGTACATTACTCAAACAATGTCCTTAAAGTGCGAGCAATCCAGCGACTAGCGCTACGCATATTCTCAGTCTACTAAATGAGCGTAAGCTGCGCATGTTGCGCAATATTCTGTAACGTGCAGCGCTGATTCTGCGCGCATCTCCGGTTATTATGCTGAACATGGAGAATTCACAACATTAACAGATGCCATAACAGAAACTTTGAAATGATAAAGCTGTGTTAACATGCCTGAAATGATCCTGTCTATAAATATAATAATAATAATAATACATAAATGGTCATCTAAAAATGATCCGGCCGTCTTTCCCGAAAAGAGCTTGAATTTCCGTTATATCGAGTGAAATCAGATCCAGAATCGCACACTGTAATTCAGAAATGCATGCGAGATATGCACAAAACACACACAAATGGCGACCCATGCTGGTCAAAATTGGAAATGCAATGAAAACACAGGCCAAGCATGTAATGATACCTGGAAAATAAAATAAGGATTAAAAGGGATTTGAGGTAATAAAGAAAAAAAGAAGAAGAAAGAAGAAAGAAATAAGAATGGTAAAAGCAGTTCTAGTCTAATTGTAGCCTAGATGTGAGGTAATCCATTTAGGCTGAACTCTTTGCTAATAGTATTTTATTTAAAATATGCACACATTCAATATTCACTATGTCAAAAGTGCAAAACGTGTCTTATAAATTCCATTAAAAAAAAAATGAACAGTTTACATCACTGTATTATTACTGTGGGTCGTTGAATACATCTATCATAAACAGTTGTCAAATATTAAATGTTTAGCTACTTATATCTCACCACGCACCCCAAAAATGATAAGAGATGTTTCTATTGTTATAATAATGATTGTCTAAAATGTCTACACATAAAGGTAAAAATAGTATTATTTTAATTTTAAAAGTGTTTGTTTTCCAGTAGATGGCAGCAATCCTCCACTAAACCAAAGCACATGTTCACTTTATCATCATGAATGAAAATGAGAAATGTAGATATTTTTTAAAAGTGGATTTTAAAATGATGCCATTTTATATAACTGTATTAATTTGTGCACAACTTTACAGTAAAAACATTAATAAAGCTTTCTGACATTACAATGTGTGTGGTGGTGTGGTTACGGCCCTGCTTGTCTTGTGTTTTTTAGCGGGCTTTGCTAATGAGGCCAATTAGAGAGAATTATTAATATATTTTTTTTATAACAAGGGTTTATCAATGATGCGTAGGCTATATTATTGAACTAACCGAAGACAAAATGTAGAATTCAGAAAATAATGTAGAATGTTTTTTTTCCAAAAAAATATACTGTAACAAAAGCCTTGTTTGTGTAACCTTTTCCCACACAAGTTTGAAATGTTCCAAATGACCCCCAGACATTTTTTATAATAGGTTTGTGTGAATATTGTTTTAAGTTCACTTGGAATTGATATAGCTTTTATTTATACAATAATGTTGAATGTCTATCATTAATGTTTTAAAAGAAGAAAAAAAAATTCAGAGACATCGGTAGCAGTTTTCATAAAAATGTGTCATTACAACAAATATTTCAAATATACTGTCTTTAAGTTGTTTCTACATAAATTTGGAGAGTAACTGTGGAATTATTACAATGAAAAAATATTAAAAACGCAGATGTTGAATGTGCGATTAATTAGTTACTTTTTTTAATTGATATATATATATATATATATATATATATATATATATATATATATATATATATATATATATATATATATATATATATATGTATATATATAACTGCCTTATAACTAGATTCACCTTTACATGTTTAATTGTTCATTTTCAAAGCACTAAACTGAGATGTACAGTAACCATCCAAAACATTCAACAGATTTATTTAACCTGGGGACAATTTATTTAGAAGGTTTTTGTGACCTCTTGAACTGCAACTAAAAAACAACAACAACAACTTTCGGCCATTTCCACCACTGAGTACACAGGCCTCTGTGAAAGGGGACAGTGTGATACCATTTAGGCGCACCACTTTTGGACAAAACGTATTGTCAGTAATAGGCAGAAAACTCTGGAATAGTTTGCCCCTTCCAATAAGAGAATGTCCTACATTGAAAACCTTTAAAACTCACTTAAAACAGTTGCTTCTAGAAAACCAGACATGTACTCACACATTTATCACCCATACATTTTCACTGTTTATTGAATGCAGTATAGAGGTGGATGAACAATGTCTTTGCCATTATGTGTCTTTTTGTTTTATCAATGTACATGTCATTATTATGTGTATATTTTACTCTATAGTGAATGAATGCTGTTTGATTGTGGGCTGTCTTCTTGTTAGTCTTATGTTACCTGCCTAGGGACTGCAGATGAAAAGTAGTTATTTTGACTAATTCTGGCATATTTACATGATGTATTTTTATACAACAATGTTCATTTATATGCATAATCCCTATCAATTAAATCAATAAAATAAAAATAAATAAAAGAAGTGTACTTTGCAAGGCTGTGCGTTCAACAAACAAATGATACTTTTATTCAAAGGGGTCATCAGGTCACATATAAGACACTATTGTCAGGATGTACCAGCGGACAGAGATGTAAAATAAGTGACAGGGACAAAAATGCACAGTCCAGAGTTGTTTTAACTCCCAAAGTGGAAAAATATAAATACATACAGTGGCAATAGTGAAGACAGAAAAATAATCCAAATATAATACAGAGGAAAATACATTTGCAATACACGAATGTAAGTTGGCTATGCCGATGTACAGGACCAAAAAACACAAACGAGATTGAATCTCTCCACACTCCCTCCCCTGCCCCTAAAATGGCTGCCTCTTTTATAGGCTTTGGCTCCTCCTATTTTTGGAACATATCATTTTAGGGGAAAACCTATAAGTTACAAACAGGTGACAAGACATAAACAAACAAACCTTCATGACATTTCAACTCTACATCATATATTATTTACATCTATTAACATGTACAGAGCTCAAAACAATAAAGACAAAACATACATCCCAGGCTCTCTCCCTCCCCTATGAGGTCAGAACCCGATGGAGTAATCTTTGATGAGCAAATGCTAGTTTAAATATGGCTACTTTCCATGTGTACTGGTGTGGCATGTGAGAGGTGTGATGGAAATATTTTATATAATGGCCTCAGAAATGGTCAAAGGGTTATTTAGCATGACATTACAGAAAAACGCAGACTAAGGATGTTCAGGTCAAAGACCATGTAGACTTAGCCAAAAAGGTGCAGTCATATGTGTGCTCATGTGTGTTTGAGTAAACGCTAGCGATAGTAGCTTCTCGACGGGACGCCGTCACCTTACTTCGGGAGGGGAATTACCTCAAAGTATTGAAATTGTGTTCGATGTATTCGAGAAGGGAATTACCTCGAGATACTGTAGTTTTATATTAACAACTGGGAGTTGTTTTGAATTGTCCGTGGTGAAGTCAGATAAACGGATTGAGAATTTCCGCGACAGAGGTGAACCAGAAGGGATGTTTAGCTGTTTGAAAAGCGTTGAAGTTAAACTGATAACTGAATGAAATGAAATAAACTCTTATGGTGTAAAGTATTTTTGGTGTTCCTCTCTGTGTAATGATATTAGAACCGCATGCGTCACTGAACATTAAACATTTAAACAAATTCCAGCATTAAACAAACAAAACAATGAAACTAACAACTTGGGACGATGAACGGGATGTTACAACACCGACATCGGGGCTACAAACACACGACTACATCAGGATGGTACATTTTGCCGGCATTTATGCTGCGTTCCAGGCAAAGTCACGCCGAACTCATTTACAAACATTTCTATCACCAAAGGTGCTCACTCCTTGCTTATTTGAGGGAAACGGAGGAGAAAAACGGCCCATAAGGCAAGAGAAGCTGTTGTACCTTTTATTTTACGTTATTTGTATATTTGGAAATGTATTAGGTATTATTTTATTCTTGCACTCAATGGCCTGAAAACGAGCTAACGCTAGAAAAGCTGCTGATAATGCATAACATTTGCAGATAAATAACGTTAGGACAATACCTTATTTTAAAAAAGCGATTTGGGTTTTAATGTACGACTTTCATAAACACCGCATCCGTAGGGGCTGCCATTGTTGCTTCGCGGGCTATGTGACGCCAGAGCTCGTAACTGGGAGTACATCGATCTACTACGAGTTCACGGGTGGGAAGTCACGGGTTTGACTGCCGTTCCGGTGCACTTTCACGGGTAGAAGGTTGGAAAAACACGGGTCACAGGTCGCCTGGAACGCGGCATTAGTTTGTGTGTATGTGTAATGGTGGAAACAGTTTGTTGTGTGCACATGCCCGTGTTCAGTCCCTTCAAAATAAAAGTCAGAGGTCACAGTCAGTCTGTGACAACTATATAAATAAAGATGAGTTGTCTTGACTAAACAAAGCAAATGTGGCCGTGATGACTTGATGACTTCTTTCCAGTCTTCGGTCTCTCGTGTTCTTGCTCAGACGTGGGCCGGCTCTGATCTCTGGTGCGGCGGCTTGGGTTCCTGTCAGCAGGTCGGGGTTGAACTTCAGGCTTCGGCTCAAGCCCTCCACCAAGTGTTATATCCTATCCAATACAAAGATTATATGAACATGTGAACTCATGAATGTTTTTTTAGAGCTGATTTACAACAGAACTGAATTGTTGCAATCGCATCACTGATTGTGTTATTTTCCTGTTTATTACTGTGAAGCCGCTCTGAAACAATCTGTATTGTATAAAGCGCTGTATAAATGAAGCTGACTTGACTATAACAATGAACACAAATTTGAAAACCTCACTACCAATAATCCAGAACTGAAGATAAATGATAATAATCCTACTCTGTCTGTTACACTTCCTCACACCTGAAATCACTGATCGAGTGAATCTCCTGAACTTCTCCTGAGCTAATCCATTCATGATGTAACATCTGCTCTAACGTCGGCCGTTTCGTTGGATCCCGGGCTAGGCACTGGCTAATCAGATCTCTGCATTCTGTACACATTTTTATTAAGGAGAGGCTGGTTAGTCATGACCATGTGACACGAATGTTGAAAACATTGAAAAATCTTAAATACTTCACCTTTACCTGTTTCTAAACAGAGCCTTTGCTTTATTTGTGTGTTTATCAATGTTATCAATATTTTTCGCTCACCTTCGGATAAGTTGGGGTTCTGAAATGTAACTTTGGCTTGTGTGATTTCCGTTCTATTGCCAAAGGGAGAGCATGCGTTCATCATCTCGTAGAACAGCACTCCTAGAGCCCAGACATTTGTTGGGACGGCGTGGAATCGAGATTCTGTGAAGACTTCAGGCGGCCAGTAATCCCGTAATCCTGTAAGCAAGACATTTGCACATTGTTGAGCAATCTTTTCAAAGCATCAAATAATCAAAAAGTCACTACATCCAGGTTTCCACACTCCAAAAATACTCACCACGGTATACGTTCCTCTCGTAGCCATCAGCACTAAGTAGCTGACCGCAGCCGAAGTCGATCAGTTTGAGCTCTAGCGTGTTTGCCTTCACCAGGAAATTCTGTGCATGAACATCATTATGAAAAACGCCATGCTCGATGCAGTTTTCCACCGCCAGCACAGCCTGTATCATGATGACCCGAGCTGTGGTTTCATCCAGTGGAGGATCACGAAGGATGAAGTCCAGCAAGTTCTCGCAGGGGTCAGGGAACTCCATAATGAGACTGAATCTCCGAGGATGCTCAAACCAGTCGTACATTTGTATGACGAAGGGGCTTATGGGTTCTTGCCTCATCATGAGCAGCAGCGCCACTTCCGTAACCAGAGGTGTGGGATGCCCAGGCTAGAGAAAAGTAGTAGACAGAAGGTTAGCTGGGTCAAAATCTGAAGAAAACGTCTCATTTTTAAATGTTCTTTTCTTTGATCTTTATAGATACGATCATCAGAGCCTTTCCAGGTTTATTGAGCTATTACATTTACACCTAATGTTTCCTCCAGGTGTATTGACTACAGTAATCAGCACTTAAACAACAAATACACATTCAACTTTTGACCAACTTACAATAACAAGATAACGATCATTGTTAATCTTGTGCATCTGCTTGATGGCAACCTGCAAAAAAAAACTATGTTCAATAACAGTTCAATAACAGTAACAGTGTTCAATAACAGTTCAATAACAGTAACAGTGTTCAAGCCGCTGACTTTGCACATAACATTTATGATTTGAGCATCTAAGTATTGACCCATCTGTATTAAATATGTTTTAATGCATGCAAGAGCAAAAATGTTTGTACAATTCAGCAAGATTGCTTTACCGTTTTGCCATCACATTTCCGTGTTCCCTTGAACACTCTTCCGAATCCTCCGGATCCAATCATCTCTCCCACGTTATAGAGAGTCTCAAAGGAGTCTGAAAAATAAAATATGAGAAATATATGAGCTTGCTAGATCCTTTGTTTTATATTTAAAATATCAGTGCAAACAAGAAAATAATAATACTGTTTAAAACAATGTTGGAGGAATAATGTCTGCGGATTGACCGTTATTTGGCTGGACGCCGGAGGGATCTGGATCAGGTGATGATGGACCAGGATCGGGCTCTGGCTCCAGATCCGCTGGAGGAACAAACGGCTCCACAACATCCTCAGCACCGAGACAACAGCAGAGGAGCGAGCGCCTCATAGCCTGACACACGTTCCTGAAGAAAGAACGATCTCCTTTCCTCTTCTTACAATCGGCAGGTTTTTCTGAAATGAAGAAAACAAAACTGAATTATTAGAAACATCTCTGACGCCAAATTAGGCTGTGATATAATGACATAACTTACATTTTACTGTTAAAGGGGTGGTTGCATGCGATTTCACTTTTTTAACTTTAGTTAGTGTGTAATGTTGCTGCTTGAGCATAAACAGTATCTGCAAAGTTACAGCGCTGAAAGTTAGATATTGTCTTTTAAAGTTATGGCAGTTTATTGCCTACAAAAACGGCCGGTTTGGACTACAACAAGCTTCTTCCCGGTTTGTTGATATCATAAACCCTTGCTATTAACACAAACACTGCCCCCGTGAACACGCAACAAAGTGGGCGAGGCCACGTCGCAGTCATTACGAAAGAGAGAGAGAGCTGTTGCAGAACTACAAACTACATTTGGCCATCTAACCAATCTAAGACCATTGCGTTTTTCAGAGGGATGGGCTTCATAGAAGCAGGAAGCAAATGAGCCGCTCAAAGGACAGTGGAGACAGCGGTGTGGAATAAAGGTAAAATATAAGAATAAAAATACGGCGTTTAAAAAAAAAAGAAGTATTAAGACATGTTATACTGCGCCCCATAAACACAACC
Organism: Gobio gobio; assembly: GCF_949357685.1. NCBI lineage: Eukaryota > Metazoa > Chordata > Actinopteri > Cypriniformes > Gobionidae > Gobio > Gobio gobio. Next base: position 137,511 of record NW_027645721.1, read on the forward strand.
AAGCCTAGAAAAAAACCACGGAACCACCCCTTTGATTCCAGAAAGAAAATTTCAGCAAAAGGAAATTAAATGTGACTGTACTGTGACTGTCAGAATGAAATATGAAATAGCAAAAATCTCCATCTGTACACTTTACACTGCCCAGCTTTATTTCAGTCTCACCTGTTGAGCTCCTGTTCACTGGTGAAGCCTCCATAAGGCCATTTGAAGTCTCCGTTGGCTCGACGGGAACTTGACCTGGCAGCGGAGGGCACATCCACTCTTCGAGGCTGTCGGACCTGGACAAACAACAGTCGCTGGAACTGCCCTGTTCGCTTAGGCTATCCGACCGATCGCCACTCCACCTCCATTCGACGATGTACGTGCCTCGGCTGCTGAGGCTCAACGACTCTCTAGAGAACCGCCTCACTATATTGACAGAGAGGGACAAAGATGATATGGACATGATGCTTGGTGAAGATATTTCTTATCATATTAATAATCAATGTCAGTGGTCACATCAAATTGTTACTGTATTTATTTATTTTTCAACTTTCTATTTTCAATGACACATTATTTGATAACTGAGCAATAACTTCTTCAATAAAAGCCTATTCTGACCTCTGCGAAAGAGTTTAGATGGAGTGGATGGACGTCCATCGTCCTGGCTCTCCCGGCTGCCGCTCTGCCACTCCCTCTTCCTGTCCGTCTGACCTGTGGACACAGAAACACAAAACTCAGAAGACAGAAGTGCTAAATGTGTAGGAAGCTCCTGGATCTGTGTCTGGGTCGGTCATCAGAACAGAACAGGGTCTCCAAACCTCCTGACCAGCCGTCTGAGAGAAAGTGGCTCTCCTGGATTTGGAGCGGCCTGAGGCTGGAATATTTCAGTAACATAACATCCCATAAACAAATGAAACACCTAAAGCACTCACCTCCTGTTTCACCCATCATATTCGCCATCGACATCCTCCTCCAATCTGGAATAAAAACAATACAAAACACAAAACACAAAACACAACACACAACACAACACAATAGTACAATACAATAAACTCTCCTCAAAAATACTCCTCCCAGAAAAATAAAAAATAAAAAGAAATAAAATTTGAAACTCCTAAAATAAGAAAAGAACAATAAGATAGCACAATAGAAATAATAAGAACTAAAACTCAAAAATATAACTCTGTGTAAAGGATATCTCCTGCGTTGTTCTTCCAGAATAAAACTCTTGCCTCAGGAATCGTCCGAACAGCTTCAAAATCTCAGTCAGCACAGAAAATATTCTGCAAATGTTTTTGAATTCGCCTCGTCTCTCTCAACAACAGATCGCGATCAGTGCGCCTGCATATGAGTCAGAATCAATTCATAACAATGTTCATAACATGCGTCGCCATAGCAACTCAAATTCAAATCATTCATATGAGCAGAGCACGTGACCGCGCATCGATCTGAACACATTTATTGAATAGTTATGAACTTAATTTGGACGTTTTCTAATTCTTGAATGAATCAGCCGGTTCACTGAATCGACTCAATGACTCACTCATTAAGACGGTCACCTGCTGCCACCTACTGGTGGTTTAGTCTCATCTTTCCAACATTTCTTATTTGTATCTTAAAAAATATTTAAAATAATCTAATAACATTATTTAATGCAGTTGTAATTTTTCAGTGTAAATTGTTTAATTTGATTGGTAACAGCCTATAGTGTATTATTCTAATTTAATTTATAGATTAAATTTAAGAATATAAAAGGAAAACTGAAGCATAGCCTATATTTAATAAGATTATCGAAAAATTATAAAAAGGTAAACATATCACAAATATACATATTTAAATATGTCAAAGCTGATTGAACACTGGTGAGAATATTGCTTCAGAGGTCCCCGTTTTACAGCTCGTTCAAAACAACATATACATAACAACAACGCATTTACATTGCAAAAAAGTGTTGTGATTCTTTCACCAGCAGATGGCGCTGTGAGCTGCGCTGACTCTACTTGGTCGCGCGCACGCAGCTTCATGATGAACGTCACCGAGAGCAGAGCGCCATTATCGTCAAATATCAAAAGAAACATCGTTATCACTTTCAAGGTAGTAACATACTAACTATTCATGTTAAATTAAAGTAATACTGTTTGCATGTGCTCTATAACAGATCCTCAACGGGGTGCGGGATTGTTTTGTCCCCAAAAGTTCCAGTCACAAAGCAGTGATTACCACACATCTTAACTAGCCTATATATATGTGTGTGTGTGTGTGTGTGTGTGTGTGTGTGTGTGTGTATATATATATATATATATATATATATATATATATATATATATATATATATATATATATATATATATATATATATATATATATATATATATAACTAAACAATTACACCTTACCCTAGCTCACAACAAATACATGTGCAGAATACACACATACTTAAATACATGCTTAAAATGAGCCTAAAATGCAAAATAACAAGACCAATTAAAGTTAGTAACAGTTATTTCAAGCACAAACGTAACAAAACATTTGAAGTAAAAGAAAAAAAGTAATTTATACAGTATAAACTCGTGAAAATGAAGGTATTAAATACAATTATATTTGTTAAATAGTTTTTTTTCCATATTTATGTTGTTTTATTTGTGTAATGTGTTTTTGTTAAATCATGTTCTAATATTGTTTTGAACGGCTTGTGATTTACAGTGGTGGTTTTTACTATGAACTGTTTTCATTGTTTGATTGTTTTTTTGTTTTGTTTTTGCAGGTGCAGTGAATTGTATTAAAACCAGACCAAAAATCGTAATAATAATAAAACTAAATCATAATAATTATTAATGTTAATAATAATATAGGGAGCCCAGCCCACAACGACAACAAAAAACATTCAAAAATATATTGTCCCTGTTTTTAATTAATAGACAGGCCTAATAACAAATGAGATTTCTGAAATGAGAATGTCCAAGTTTCCATTTCAGAAATCTGGTCACCTTACTCTGCATGCATCAAAATGTGTTGCTAAATACTTTTATTTATTTGTTTTTTTTTTTTTACTATATTTTTCTATATTATTGCATATGAATAAAAAAAAAAATTAAATAATGTTTCTTTGTATTAGTTTAATGGTGAATTTTTTTTAGTTCTTATTATTTAAACTTTTTTTATGGTATTAAAATGTATTATGAAGCCCATAATACATAATTTTATATTTTATAATACTTAATACTTAATTTTATTCAGAAGCCCAAACTGGGCAAAAATGTGTAATTTTTTGCACCTGCTGATATTTATATTGTCAAAACATTAGATGAAATTCTGATAGCTTGTAATGTCAGTCAGTGAGATCTTTATAATAGTCTTAAAATGCATATACATATCTGTTGTCACTCTATATTCCCCAATAATGTCTTAGTAAGATTATATTGAAATGCTTTCACAATCTATGCTCTTTAGTTTTTGATGACTGAGAGATGAACAAATAAACTCAAAAGCCTGATGGATCATATTTGATACTCACATTTTAACATGGGTTTCCTAAAACATTATGTATGGATAATCAAACTATTAATCAGACAACAGTAGATTGTGTGCAGATGTTTTTTCAGCAAAGTTTTAATTATGTTTATCATGATCAAAGAGGCCTTAGAAATGTACATATCAAATATTATACAATAGGCTTTATAGGGTTAATAATATTAATATCTCTCACTCAGGGCTGCCAAACCCCTGCTCTTATCGATACAATTAAACTCGCTTTCTGTCGTTTATCAGTTGATGCTCAGGGTCTGGGGGAGTAAGGAGGAAGCATCCCAACTGGAGAAGTGCGAGGCGGCTGCTCTCATTGTGGAGGGAACAGCTCATCAGCTAATGTCGTCGGATGGAGAAGTTGATTGATCCATACCTAGGAAACTTCAGTGAGGTCTTGTGTTAGCAGATTGTTTGCCAAGAATATAAGCTACCGTGCATTGGGGTGTTTTCTGCCATTTCAGGTTGAGTTTATTGAGATCCATGCCCTCCAGTCAGACCAGGAGGAGATAGACAGCCGGTTGTGCTCCGCCTGCATCATGCCGTCAAGCTGGGATTCAAGTCGGCAGTAGTGAGGACCCTGGACACCGACATCTTCTTCATCCTTCATCCTGCATCACGCTGACACCATCAGCCTCGTCATCTACCTCGACACTGGCATGGGCCGCCACCGTCAGCTGGTCAATGTCCCAGAGCTGGCCACTCCTCTTGGGCAGCCGTACTGCAGCAGCTGCTCGGCTACTGTGTGTTTAGTGGTGAGGACTGTACCAGCACCTTCAAAGGCAAGGGCAAGGTGACACCGCTCAAAAAGCTCCAGAAGAACCCCAAATTTCAAAAGGCTTTCAGGTTGGTGGATGAATTTTAGACAGTTGAATTTGAATGTATTGAATATAATATTTGGAGAGAGCAAACTTAGCAATTATCCCATCAATCTTCCTCCAGTCAGCTGTGCGATGAGTGGAAGGTGAAGTTGGAAGTGCAGGAGCAGCTGGAGGTTTTCACGTGTGTGATGTACAGTCAAGCATGTGAGAAATCAGTCAAGCCGGTCAGGAGCAAGATGCTCAAGAAGATTGTGGGAGAAGACGAGACCCTCAGCATTAAGTCGAGAGTCGATTTTGCTCGCCTGCCCCACTGCCAAGACTCACTCATCCCTCACATCCAGCGGGCAAGCGGGCAGCTGAGCCGATCTTCCGGAGGCCTAAACCCTATGACGAGGGTCAGGGGTGGGAGAAGACGGACGGAGGGATTTTGGAGCCTGTCTGGTCTTGTGGACCAATTCTGGCCCCATCTCTCATCGACCTGTTTGCTGATGATGATGGAGAGGGGGAAGAGGATGAGGTGGAGATTGATGATAAACAACCATGATGATCATTGATCCATTTAATAGTGATCAATTTAATAACCTTGCAATTGTTATAACAGAATAAATTAGATTTATACGGCTAAATTTTCAACACAAATAGCAAAAGTTACATCATAATGAGCCTAAATGTGTTATTTGCCTGTTTTTCACCAATAGAGTGGTTGTACCATGTCAATGACCTTTCCATTTGATTCCTGGTGTCCGAATTATATTAGCAAGTGGGTTCATTTGTCTCTGTATGTTGTGTGGTTTAGGAGTTAAGATGGCCGCCAAACGAACCCCATGGGACATTAGTTGACCTCGGCAACGGCAAAAATTCTTAACAAGAAACCATTAGGGTCTCAAAAAAACAGGTTACAAAAAACTGCCTAGCGGATACACGGGAACCCATTTCTCCTGCTAGACTACTTGATTATCAAAGTTTAACAAAGTGAAACATTTTACTCGAAATCACACGTTTTATGTGTAATTTGACATGTAACGTTACCAAAAATGTCAGATTTAATCTAATTCTTTATGATTTCAGTTAATACAGGTGGAGCTGGCAAAGGTGGAGGGTTTCTAAAATCGCGCTGCAACTACAGCAAATGCTAACAAAGCATTTGAAGGTTGAGCATGACAGCTCATTGGCTACTGATACAGCAGGAACCAATCAGATGTGCTCTAAAGAGAATGATGTGATTGCAAGCAGATTGAGTTAAAGGTGCAGTAAGCGATTTTTGAGAAACACTGTTGATATTTGAAATCACCAAAACAAACACGCCCCTACCCAAAAGGATCACACCCCAATCTTGATAGCGCCACCCCCAACTTCACAAACACGCTATGGCGCACAAGCACCTCCCCCCTCATGAGTGGACACGCCGATTGGCTACAGGTGTGTTTTAGTGCTCGGTCCGATCCACTTTCAACAGCGTTTCTCAGAAAATACGCTTACTGCACCTTTAAGGAGCTATCAGCCTGCGCCATCTAGAGTTTCAGGACAGAACTTTTTATTCGTTTTTGGGAAACTATTCCTATGAGCTTCAAGATTGACCTAAATCATTCTCAAGGCCAAAGTATGCAGGATTTACATGTTTACAGTCTGGTACAAATTGTGGTTTTGGTCTATACGGCTAATTTTGCCCTTCATGACAACTGTGAGGGGGGTGAATTTTTTTATAACTCATTCGTTTACATTATATAAAGCATTAAAGTTCTGCATAATTAAGGGCGTGGCCACTTCGAGTGACAGGTGGATTGCCCCTGCTGTTTGTCTGCTGTCCGTTAGCTCCACCCACTCCACCTGTTAGCTCATCTTTAGCCCCTTTTCAGTTATCCGGGAGTGACATGCTGTCAAGATGGCAACGGCCGCACTTTAGGCTTCAGAAACCTATGGGTGATGTCCCGGACACTACGTTCATATTTATTTACAGTCTATGTGTGGCAACCGTGCCCTGGGTGCGTCGATTCACTAGGCAGTCGAAGAAAAACACATTGCCCTGGCTAAATGAAGAGTGTAGGATACTTATGAAGGAAAGAGATCAATTATTGAAACAATCTTTAAAATCAGGTCTTTCAACAGACCGACAAAAATGTACCTCATTAAGTAATAAAGTAAAAAAAGATAAACTAAAGCCAACTTCTTCATCAATACTATTGAAGAGGCAAGAGGAAATGGGAGGAAGATATGGCAAACCATCAACAAGCTGATTGGCAGAAAAAGTTGAAAATTAACACTGAATTAGTTACAGATCCAACCATCATATCTACGGAACTCTTTCTTTCTAGACTCTGTTTATGAAACAACTCAACTTTTTAATTCACCTAGCTATTCTATTTGCTCCATTAATTATGCACAGCCGATTTCTATTTACAACAAATAACTGAAACAGAAGTAGCATCAGTGGCTTAAAAAATTCTAAGGCCATGGATATCTATGGCCTTGATACTAATTTTCTAAAAAGGCACAAAGAGACCCATTCATACAGCCCATGACATATTTCATTAATCAGTCCTTAAAGGGGTGTTGAACTGAGAAATCAACTTTCCCTTGAGCTTTTGATATATAAAAGGTCATGGTAATATAAGAATAACCTGTAAGTTTCAGAGCTGAAAACTTCCAGTGTGTGTGTGTCCGTGTCCGCGAGAGTGTGTGTGATTTAATCATTGTGTTTGTTTGATATTTTGCGAGTCCTCTGAGCATTTCCCCAGAAGATACCCATATGGACTGACTGAAGCTCATTAAATATGCAAATCTTATCCAATCCTAGCCGTGGGCGTTTACTTCCAAGTGTTCAGTGCGGCACGCCCATCAAATCCGAGTGTTTTTCAGAGAGCCTCAAAACCAAGGCAGAAAATAGCCTATTACTTATTCATTATGATGTTTTTGAATGTAAAAACCACACAAACGTCATAAGTTGACCTCAGATAACAGTATAAAAAAAATAAAAAAGCCAGTTCATGACCCCTTTAAGACAATCCATTGTGCCATCAGCTTGAAAGATGGCCCTGGTATAGTCGAAAAATGGGTGGCTAAACTGATTCAACATCTCAATACAAGCAATAATTTATTCCACCCTATGGGATTTGGGTTCAGGGTTCAACTGTGTGTTTCTGGGAAAGGTTAAAGGCTATCTAGATAAGAGTTCTTATGTTGGTGCTGTCTTTATAGATCTAAATCGAGCTTTCGATACTGTTAATTACAAAGTTCTTTTATCTAAATTAACATATTTCAATTTCTCTGAACAAGCTCTTAACTGGATAAAATCATTAGCCTGGCGTGGCCATACTCAATTCTAGTCAGAATATGAGTCTGGTACCGCTCCATTGAGCTTTGATTATGGGGCGTGTTTCAACCGAGCCAGGAAAGACCTCAATTGGATAGACCCACAACCAATCAGAGCAACGGAGCGACGCGTAACGTTAGTTGTCAAATGTCAACAGAACTCAACTGCACTGTGTTGCCAAGTCCGTGTTTTTCTCCATGTCCGCGGGTTGAAGCGACCCCAATTATGTGATTATATAAACCCAGGAATGCGAATTTTAGCAGGCAACCTTGCCAAAATAACATATTTTGCCAACCAAACGCCATTTTTTTCCGGAGAACACCCCGGAAAGTTATTGTTTTGGGCTATAGTTTTGAGTAGCAATTGTGCGCGACATTGCAAAAACACTTGGAAACCCTGTCTGCACGCACGCTGGATTAAGTAACGTTACAAGACAAATATGAGTGTAAACGATCTTTGCCAGTAATAAAATAATTTAAGGATACACAGAGTACTTACCAACACGATCATCGTTTCTGAGAGAAATAGTGAAGGTGAATGCATATACGAACAAGTTCTCCGTTTAGGATAAGAGCAAATTCAACCCAAGAGCCTTCGATGATGTGGATGATTACGTTACTGTTGATCATCTGTCCATCATCGTCTCAAGCCCGCCCTGACAATTTCATTGGTCCAAACAGTTTCTGTTCGGGCATAATTACTCCTCTATGGAGCGAGTCCAGACCGAATTGCCCGAGCAAAAAAAATTGTGGGCGGGGCTAAATTCGGCTGGCATCCAGGCTATAAAATCACACCTATCCAGTAGAAAGCAACGTGTTTGTGTTAATGATTCAAAGTCCCCATTCTGTGAATGTCCAGTAGGGGTCCCCCAAGGCTCCACACTTGGTCCAATCGTGTTTACACTGTATATAAATGATCTGCCAGAGGCATGTCAAAATGTTGATGTTCAGATGTATGCAGATATGCTGTAATCTTTACACATGCTAAAAACTACCAAGAGATAGCATCCACACTTACATCTGCAATGGCTCACTAAGTCATGTCTCTAGTACCTAAACATAAACAAATGTTCTGTATGGCGTTTACTAAACAAAATATGAAGGTATCACATTCTAATGCCCCTCCGCTTCATGGCTTCTTCCAAAGCGGTGGTAGTACACGCAGGGGTGGAAAAGGGGTTTCGAGGGAGGACGGAGTTCCAGCTAAAAAAAAAAAAAAAAAAGGTTCAATTTTATTTTATTTTTAATTAAAAGGATTTGTATATTTTAGCAACTCAATATTCTACAATATAATAGCCACATATACACGTAATGTAATGAATAATAATAAAGAAGTAGCAGAATATTTTGTGATAAAGGCTGCACAATGTCAACTTTTCTGATTGGCCAATACCAGCAGACTGCAGCCAATGGAAATGCTTCTCCATTGTTACGTGCTTGAGGTAAATTATCTGGAATGATGAACTGTGATTTTTGACCCAAAACCCGTTACTTTAACTGTTCTAAATTAGGATATATCTGGATCAATGTGCACTGACCGCCACAGTGTTCTTGTCAGAGAACTCAGAGTCATGGATAGATGATAGCCTTTTAATGATTGCTTTGTATCAACACAGATGGACATGTGCAAGGTTGATCTAGAACAGTTAAAGAGAAATAATAATTAACATATAAATCACTTAAGTGATATAAATAAACTCAACATAAAGTGTCTTCATCCTCATTCAAGTGATAGCGATCGCTATATTAAACTTCAAAGGATTGACGTCAATGATTCAAATCAGCGCATAACTCACGTGAGATAAATAGATTGCATGAATATAAATGAATAAAACTTATAAACAGTATCTGCAACGAATACACTTGTAATACAACATTAATATTCAAATAACACTGGACTTACTTGTACGTTACTCATACAATGTCCTTAAAGTGCGAGCAATCCAGCGACTAGCGCTACGCATATTCTCAGTCTACTAAATGAGCGTAAGCTGCGCATGTTGCGCAATATTTTGTAACGTGCAGCGCTGATTCTGCGCGCATCTCCGGTTATTATGCTGAACATGGAGAATTCACAACATTAACAGATGCCATAACAGAAACTTTGAAATGATAAAGCTGTGTTAACATGCCTGAAATGATCCTGTCTATAAATATAATAATAATACATAAATGGTCATCTAAAAATGATTTCCCGTCTTTCCCGAAAAGAGCTTGAATTTCCGTTATATCGAGTGAAATCAGATCCAGAATCGCACACTGTAATTCAGAAATGCATGCGAGATATGCACAAAACACACACAAATGGCGACCCATGCTGGTCAAAATTGGAAATGCAATGAAAACACAGGCCAAGCATGTAATGATACCTGGAAAATAAAATAAGGATTAAAAGGGATTTAAGGTAATAAAGAAAAAGAAGAAGAAGAAAGAAATAAGAATGGTAAAAGCAGTTCTAGTCTAATTGTAGCCTAGATGTGAGGTAATCCATTTAGGCTGAACTCTTTGCTAATAGTATTTTATTTAAAATATGCACACATTCAATATTCACTATGTCAAAAGTGCAAAACGTGTCTTATAAATTCCATTAAAAAAAAATGAACAGTTTACATCACTGTATTATTACTGTGGGTCGTTGAATACATCTATCACAAACAGTTGTCAAATATTAAATGTTTAGCTACTTATATCTCACCACGCACCCCAAAAATGATAAGAGATGTTTCTATTGTTATAATAATGATTGTCTAAAATGTCTACACATAAAGGTAAAAATAGTATTATTTTAATTTTAAAAGTGTTTGTTTTCCAGTAGATGGCAGCAATCCTCCACTAAACCAAAGCACATGTTCACTTTATCATCATGAATGAAAATGAGAAATGTAGATATTTTTTAAAAGTGGATTTTAAAATGATGCCATTTTATATAACTGTATTAATTTGTAATAATTTAAATAGAGGCAAAAAACAAAAAAAACAAATCCCCCTTAAACTGCACAACTTTACAGTAAAAACATTAATAAAGCTTTCTGATATTACAATGTGTGTGGTGGTGTGGTTACGGCCCTGCTTGTCTTGTGTTTTTTAGCGGGCTTTGCTAATGAGGCCAATTAGAGAGAATTATTAATATATTTTTTTTATAACAAGGGTTTATCAATGATGCGTAGGCTATATTATTGAACTAACCGAAGACAAAATGTAGAATTCAGAAAATAATGTAGAATGTTTTTTTTCCAAAAAAATATACTGTAACAAAAGCCATGTTTGTGTAACCTTTTCCCACACAAGTTTGAAATGTTCCAAATGACCCCCAGACATTTTTTATAATAGGTTTGTGTGAATATTGTTTTAAGTTCACTTGGAATTGATATAGCTTTTATTTATACAATAATGTTGAATGTCTATCATTAATGTTTTAAAAGAAGAAAAAAAAATTCAGAGACATCGGTAGCAGTTTTCATAAAAATGTGTCATTACAACAAATATTTCAAATATACTGTCTTTAAGTTGTTTCTACATAAATTTGGAGAGTAACTGTGGAATTATTACAATGAAAAAATATTAAAAACGCAGATGTTGAATGTGCGATTAATTAGTTACTTTTTTAAATTTATATATATATATATATATATATATATATATATATATATATATATATATATATATATATATATATATATATATATAACTGCCTTATAACTAGATTCACCTTATATATATATATATATATATATATATATATATATATATATATATATATATATATATATATATATATATATATATATATATATATATATATATATATATATATATAACTGCCTTATAACTAGATTCACCTTTACATGTTTAATTGTTCATTTTCAAAGCACTAAACTGAGATGTACAGGAACCATCCAAAACATTCAACAGATTTATTTAACCTGGGGACAATTTATTTAGAAGGTTTTTGTGACCTCTTGAACTGCAACTAAAAAACAACAACAACAACTTTCGGCCATTTCCACCACTGAGTACACAGGCCTCTGCGAAAGGGGACAGTGTGATACCATTTAGGCGCACCACTTTTGGACAAAACGTATTGTCAGTAATAGGCAGAAAACTCTGGAATAGTTTGCCCCTTCCAATAAGAGAATGTCCTACATTGAAAACCTTTAAAACTCACTTAAAACAGTTGCTTCTAGAAAACCAGACATGTACTCACACATTTATCAGTATGTATATCATGTATATCATTTATCAGAATGCAGTATAGAGGTGGATGAACAATGTCTTTGCCATTATGTGTCTTTTTGTTTTATCAATGTACATGTCATTATTATGTGTATATTTTACTCTATAGTGAATGAATGCTGTTTGATTGTGGGCTGTCTTCTTGTTAGTCTTATGTTACCTGCCTAGGGACTGCAGATGAAAAGTAGTTATTTTGACTAATTCTGGCATATTTACATGATGTATTTTTATACAACAATGTTAATTTATATGCATAATCCCTATCAAATAAATCAATAAAATAAAAATAAATAAAAGAAGTGTACTTTGCAAGGCTGTGCAACAAACAAATGATACTTTTATTCAAAGGGGTCATCAGGTCATATATAAGACACTATTGTCAGGATGTACCAGCGGACAGAGATGTAAAATAAGTGACAGGGACAAAAATGCACAGTCCAGAGTTGTTTTAACTCCCAAAGTGGAAAAATATAAATACATACAGTGGCAATAGTGAAGACAGAAAAATAATTCAAATATAATACAGAGGAAAATACATTTGCAATACACGAATGTAAGTTGGCTATGCCGATGTACAGGACCAAAAAACACAAACGAGATTGAATCTCTCCACACTCCCTCCCCTGCCCCTAAAATGGCTGCCTCTTTTATAGGCTTTGGCTCCTCCTATTTTTGGAACATATCATTTTAGGGGAAAACCTATAAGTTACAAACAGGTGACAAGACATAAACAAACAAACCTTCATGACATTTCAACTCTACATCATATATTATTTACATCTATTAACATGTACAGAGCTCAAAACAATAAAGACAAAACATACATCCCAGGCTCTCTCCCTCCCCTATGAGGTCAGAACCCGATGGAGTAATCTTTGATGAGCAAATGCTAGTTTAAATATGGCTACTTTCCATGTGTACTGGTGTGGCATGTGAGAGGTGTGATGGAAATATTTTATATAATGGCCTCAGAAATGGTCAAAGGGTTATTTAGCATGACATTACAGAAAAACGCAGACTAAGGATGTTCAGGTCAAAGACCATGTAGACTTAGCCAAAAAGGTGCAGTCATATGTGTGCTCATGTGTGTTTGAGTAAACGCTAGCGATAGTAGCTTCTCGACGGGACGCCGTCACCTTACTTCGGGAGGGGAATTACCTCAAAGTATTGAAATTGTGTTCGATGTATTCGAGAAGGGAATTACCTCGAGATACTGTAGTTTTATATTAACAACTGGGAGTTGTTTTGAATTGTCCGTGGTGAAGTCAGATAAACGGATTGAGAATTTCCGCGACAGAGGTGAACCAGAAGGGATGTTTAGCTGTTTGAAAAGCGTTGAAGTTAAACTGATAACTGAATGAAATGAAATAAACTCTTATGGTGTAAAGTATTTTTGGTGTTCCTCTCTGTGTAATGATATTAGAACCGCATGCGTCACTGAACATTAAACATTTAAACAAATTCCAGCATTAAACAAACAAAACAATGAAACTAACAACTTGGGACGATGAACGGGATGTTACAACACCGACATCGGGGCTACAAACACACGACTACATCAGGATGGTACATTTTGCCGGCATTTATGCTGCGTTCCAGGCAAAGTCACGCCGAACTCATTTACAAACATTTCTATCACCAAAGGTGCTCACTCCTTGCTTATTTGAGGGAAACGGAGGAGAAAAACGGCCCATAAGGCAAGAGAAGCTGTTGTACCTTTTATTTTACGTTATTTGTATATTTGGAAATGTATTAGGTATTATTTTATTCTTGCACTCAATGGCCTGAAAACGAGCTAACGCTAGAAAAGCTGCTGATAATGCATAACATTTGCAGATAAATAACGTTAGGACAATACCTTATTTTAAAAAAGCGATTTGGGTTTTAATGTACGACTTTCATAAACACCGCATCCGTAGGGGCTGCCATTGTTGCTTCGCGGGCTATGTGACGCCAGAGCTCGTAACTGGGAGTACATCGATCTACTACGAGTTCACGGGTGGGAAGTCACGGGTTTGACTGCCGTTCCGGTGCACTTTCACGGGTAGAAGGTTGGAAAAACACGGGTCACAGGTCGCCTGGAACGCGGCATTAGTTTGTGTGTATGTGTAATGGTGGAAACAGTTTGTTGTGTGCACATGCCCGTGTTCAGTCCCTTCAAAATAAAAGTCAGAGGTCACAGTCAGTCTGTGACAACTATATAAATAAAGATGAGTTGTCTTGACTAAACAAAGCAAATGTGGCCGTGATGACTTGATGACTTCTTTCCAGTCTTCGGTCTCTCGTGTTCTTGCTCAGACGTGGGCCGGCTCTGATCTCTGGTGCGGCGGCTTGGGTTCCTGTCAGCAGGTCGGGGTTGAACTTCAGGCTTCGGCTCAAGCCCTCCACCAAGTGTTATATCCTATCCAATACAAAGATTATATGAACATGTGAACTCATGAATGTTTTTTTAGAGCTGATTTACAACAGAACTGAATTGTTGCAATCGCATCACTGATTGTGTTATTTTCCTGTTTATTACTGTGAAGCCGCTCTGAAACAATCTGTATTGTATAAAGCGCTGTATAAATGAAGCTGACTTGACTATAACAATGAACACAAATTTGAAAACCTCACTACCAATAATCCAGAACTGAAGATAAATGATAATAATCCTACTCTGTCTGTTACACTTCCTCACACCTGAAATCACTGATCGAGTGAATCTCCTGAACTTCTCCTGAGCTAATCCATTCATGATGTAACATCTGCTCTAACGTCGGCCGTTTCGTTGGATCCCGGGCTAGGCACTGGCTAATCAGATCTCTGCATTCTGTACACATTTTTATTAAGGAGAGGCTGGTTAGTCATGACCATGTGACACGAATGTTGAAAACATTGAAAAATCTTAAATACTTCACCTTTACCTGTTTCTAAACAGAGCCTTTGCTTTATTTGTGTGTTTATCAATGTTATCAATATTTTTCGCTCACCTTCGGATAAGTTGGGGTTCTGAAATGTAACTTTGGCTTGTGTGATTTCCGTTCTATTGCCAAAGGGAGAGCATGCGTTCATCATCTCGTAGAACAGCACTCCTAGAGCCCAGACATTTGTTGGGACGGCGTGGAATCGAGATTCTGTGAAGACTTCAGGCGGCCAGTAATCCCGTAATCCTGTAAGCAAGACATTTGCACATTGTTGAGCAATCTTTTCAAAGCATCAAATAATCAAAAAGTCACTACATCCAGGTTTCCACACTCCAAAAATACTCACCACGGTATACGTTCCTCTCGTAGCCATCAGCACTAAGTAGCTGACCGCAGCCGAAGTCGATCAGTTTGAGCTCTAGCGTGTTTGCCTTCACCAGGAAATTCTGTGCATGAACATCATTATGAAAAACGCCATGCTCGATGCAGTTTTCCACCGCCAGCACAGCCTGTATCATGATGACCCGAGCTGTGGTTTCATCCAGTGGAGGATCACGAAGGATGAAGTCCAGCAAGTTCTCGCAGGGGTCAGGGAACTCCATAATGAGACTGAATCTCCGAGGATGCTCAAACCAGTCGTACATTTGTATGACGAAGGGGCTTATGGGTTCTTGCCTCATCATGAGCAGCAGCGCCACTTCCGTAACCAGAGGTGTGGGATGCCCAGGCTAGAGAAAAGTAGTAGACAGAAGGTTAGCTGGGTCAAAATCTGAAGAAAACGTCTCATTTTTAAATGTTCTTTTCTTTGATCTTTATAGATACGATCATCAGAGCCTTTCCAGGTTTATTGAGCTATTACATTTACACCTAATGTTTCCTCCAGGTGTATTGACTACAGTAATCAGCACTTAAACAACAAATACACATTCAACTTTTGACCAACTTACAATAACAAGATAACGATCATTGTTAATCTTGTGCATCTGCTTGATGGCAACCTGCAAAAAAAAAACTATGTTCAATAACAGTTCAACAACAGTAACAGTGTTCAATAACAGTTCAATAACAGTAACAGTGTTCAATAACAGTTCAACAACAGTAACAGTGTTCAAGCCGCTGACTTTGCACATAACATTTATGATTTGAGCATCTAAGTATTGACCCATCTGTATTAAATATGTTTTAATGCATGCAAGAGCAAAAATGTTTGTACAATTCAGCAAGATTGCTTTACCGTTTTGCCATCACATTTCCGTGTTCCCTTGAACACTCTTCCGAATCCTCCGGATCCAATCATCTCTCCCACGTTATAGAGAGTCTCAAAGGAGTCTGAAAAATAAAATATGAGAAATATATGAGCTTGCTAGATCCTTTGTTTTATATTTAAAATATCAGTGCAAACAAGAAAATAATAATACTGTTTAAAACAATGTTGGAGGAATAATGTCTGCGGATTGACCGTTATTTGGCTGGACGCCGGAGGGATCTGGATCAGGTGATGATGGACCAGGATCGGGCTCTGGCTCCAGATCCGCTGGAGGAACAAACGGCTCCACAACATCCTCAGCACCGAGACAACAGCAGAGGAGCGAGCGCCTCATAGCCTGACACACGTTCCTGAAGAAAGAACGATCTCCTTTCCTCTTCTTACAATCGGCAGGTTTTTCTGAAATGAAGAAAACAAAACTGAATTATTAGAAACATCTCTGACGCCAAATTAGGCTGTGATATAATGACATAACTTACATTTTACTGTTAAAGGGGTGGTTGCATGCGATTTCACTTTTTTAACTTTAGTTAGTGTGTAATGTTGCTGCTTGAGCATAAACAGTATCTGCAAAGTTACAGCGCTGAAAGTTAGATATTGTCTTTTAAAGTTATGGCAGTTTATTGCCTACAAAAACGGCCGGTTTGGACTACAACAAGCTTCTTCCCGTTTGTTGATATCATAAACCCTTGCTATTAACACAAACACTGCCCCCGTGAACACGCAACAAAGTGGGCGAGGCCACGTCGCAGTCATTACGAAAGAGAGAGAGAGCTGTTGCAGAACTACAAACTACATTTGGCCATCTAACCAATCTAAGACCATTGCGTTTTTCAGAGGGATGGGCTTCATAGAAGCAGGAAGCAAATGAGCCGCTCAAAG